>NC_084900.1:20092700-20330905 GCF_949316345.1 Pungitius pungitius
TCCTTCTGCAAAAGCTTTGAAAGTAACAATAATGGTCAAAACGTGGTTGAGTGAATCAGGTTTTAAAACTAAACATCATCCTTTATACCATAATGATAGGGATGAAAAAAGGTCATTTGCTTGATAGTAACAGTGAAAGTTAAAACCATTCTTCATACAGTCCGTTTTAGCTGTTTACTCCTTCTGCAAAAGCTTTGAAAGTAACAATAATGGTCAAAACGTGGTTGAGTGAATCAGGTTCTAAAACTAAACATCATCCTTCATACCTTAATGATAGGGATGAAAAAAGGTAATTTGCTTGATAGAAACAGTGTAAGCTAAAGCATTCTTCATACAGTTCGTTTTAGCTGTTTACTCCTTCTGCAAAAGCTTTGAAAGTAACAATAATGGTCAAAACGTGGTTGAGTGAATCAGGTTCTAAAACTAAACATTATCCTTCATACCATAATGATAGGGATTAAAAAAGGTCATTTGCTTGATAGAAACAGTTTAAGCTAAAGCAATCTTGATACAGTCCGTTTTAGCTGTTTACTCCTTCTGCAAAAGCTTTGAAAGTAACAATAATGGTCAAAACGTGGTTGAGTGAATCAGGTTTTAAAACTAAACATCATCCTTTATACCATAATGATAGGGATGAAAAAAGGTCATTTGCTTGATAGAAACAGTTTAAGCTAAAGCAATCTTGATACAGTCCGTTTTAGCTGTTTACTCCTTCTGCAAAAGCTTTGAAAGTAACAATAATGGTCAAAACGTGGTTGAGTGAATCAGGTTTTAAAACTAAACATCATCCTTTATACCATAATGATAGGGATGAAAAAAGGTCATTTGCTTGATGGTAACAGTGAAAGTTAAAACCATTCTTCATACAGTCCGTTTTAGCTGTTTACTCCTTCTGCAAAAGCTTTGAAAGTAACAATAATGGTCAAAACGTGGTTGAGTGAATCAGGTTCTAAAACTAAACATCATCCTTCATACCATAATGATAGGGATGAAAAGGGTCATTTGCTTGATAGTAACAGTGAAAGTTAAAGCATTCTTCATACAGTCCGTTTTAGCTGTTTTCTCCTTCTGCAAAAGCTTTGAAAGTAACAATAATGGTCAAAACGTGGTTGAGTGATTCAGGTTCTAAAACTAATCCTAATCCATCATACCATGATGAAAATGGTGAAAAAGGTCATTTGCTTGATAGAAACAGTGTAAGCTAAAGGATTCTTTATACATTCCGTTTTAGCAGTTTTCTCCTTCTGCAAAAGCTTTGAAAGTAACTATAATGGTCAAAACGTGGTTGAGTGAATCAGGTTCTAAAACTAAACATGATCCTTCATACCATAATGATAGGGATTAAAAAAGGTCATTTGCTTGATAGAAACAGTTTAAGCTAAAGCAATCTTGATACAGTCCGTTTTAGCTGTTTACTGCTTCTGCAACAGCTTTGAAAGTAACAATAATGGTCAAAACGTGGTTGAGTGAATCAGGTTTTAAAACTAAACATCATCCTTTATACCATAATGATAGGGATGAAAAAAGGTCATTTGCTTGATAGTAACAGTGAAAGTTAAAACCATTCTTCATACAGTCCGTTTTAGCTGTTTACTCCTTCTGCAAAAGCTTTGAAAGTAACAATAATGGTCAAAACGTGGTTGAGTGAATCAGGTTCTAAAACTAAACATCATCCTTCATACCATAATGATAGGGATGAAAAAGGGTCATTTGCTTGATAGTAACAGTGAAAGTTAAAGCATTCTTCATACAGTCCGTTTTAGCTGTTTTCTCCTTCTGCAAAAGCTTTGAAAGTAACAATAATGGTCAAAACGTGGTTGAGTGAATCAGGTTCTAAAACTAATCCTAATCCATCATACCATGATGAAAATGGTGAAAAAGGTCATTTGCCTGATAGAAACAGTGTAAGCTAAAGGATTCTTTATACATTCCGTTTTAGCAGTTTTCTCCTTCTGCAAAAGCTTTGAAAGTAACTATAATGGTCAAAACGTGGTTGAGTGAATCAGGTTCTAAAACTAAACATGATCCTTCATACCATAATGATAGGGATTAAAAAAGGTCATTTGCTTGATAGAAACAGTTTAAGCTAAAGCAATCTTGATACAGTCCGTTTTAGCTGTTTACTGCTTCTGCAACAGCTTTGAAAGTAACAATAATGGTCAAAACGTTGTTGAGTGAATCAGGTTCTAAAACTAAACATCATCCTTCATACCTTTATGATAGGGATGAAAAAAGGTAATTTGCTTGATAGAAACAGTGTAAGCTAAAGCATTCTTCATACAGTCCGTTTTAGCTGTTTTCTCCTTCTGCAAAAGCTTTGAAAGTAACAATAATGGTCAAAACGTTGTTGAGTGAATCAGGTTCTAAAACTAAACATCATCCTTCATACCATAATGATAGGGATTAAAAAAGGTAATTTGCTTGATAGAAACAGTGTAAGCTAAAGGATTCTTTATACATTCCGTTTTAGCAGTTTTCTCCTTCTGCAAAAGCTTTGAAAGTAACTATAATGGTCAAAACGTGGTTGAGTGAATCAGGTTCTAAAACTAAACATGATCCTTCATACCATAATGATAGGGATTAAAAAAGGTCATTTGCTTGATAGAAACAGTTTAAGCTAAAGCAATCTTGATACAGTCCGTTTTAGCTGTTTACTGCTTCTGCAACAGCTTTGAAAGTAACAATAATGGTCAAAACGTTGTTGAGTGAATCAGGTTCTAAAACTAAACATCATCCTTCATACCTTTATGATAGGGATGAAAAAAGGTAATTTGCTTGATAGAAACAGTGTAAGCTAAAGCATTCTTCATACAGTCCGTTTTAGCTGTTTTCTCCTTCTGCAAAAGCTTTGAAAGTAACAATAATGGTCAAAACGTTGTTGAGTGAATCAGGTTCTAAAACTAAACATCATCCTTCATACCTTTATGATAGGGATGAAAAAAGGTAATTTGCTTGATAGAAACAGTGTAAGCTAAAGCATTCTTCATACAGTCCGTTTTAGCTGTTTTCTCCTTCTGCAAAAGCTTTGAAAGTAACAATAATGGTCAAAACGTTGTTGAGTGAATCAGGTTCTAAAACTAAACATCATCCTTCATACCATAATGATAGGGATTAAAAAAGGTCATTTGCTTGATAGAAACAGTTTAAGCTAAAGCAATCTTGATACAGTCCGTTTTAGCTGTTTACTCCTTCTGCAAAAGCTTTGAAAGTAACAATAATGGTCAAAACGTGGTTGAGTGAATCAGGTTTTAAAACTAAACATCATCCTTTATACCATAATGATAGGGATGAAAAAAGGTCATTTGCTTGATGGTAACAGTGAAAGTTAAAACCATTCTTCATACAGTCCGTTTTAGCTGTTTACTCCTTCTGCAAAAGCTTTGAAAGTAACAATAATGGTCAAAACGTGGTTGAGTGAATCAGGTTCTAAAACTAAACATCATCCTTCATACCATAATGATAGGGATGAAAAGGGTCATTTGCTTGATAGTAACAGTGAAAGTTAAAGCATTCTTCATACAGTCCGTTTTAGCTGTTTTCTCCTTCTGCAAAAGCTTTGAAAGTAACAATAATGGTCAAAACGTGGTTGAGTGAATCAGGTTCTAAAACTAATCCTAATCCATCATACCATGATGAAAATGGTGAAAAAGGTAATTTGCTTGATAGAAACAGTGTAAGCTAAAGGATTCTTTATACAGTCCGTTTTAGCAGTTTTCTCCTTCTGCAAAAGCTTTGAAAGTAACTATAATGGTCAAAACGTGGTTGAGTGAATCAGGTTCTAAAACTAAACATGATCCTTCATACCATAATGATAGGGATTAAAAAAGGTCATTTGCTTGATAGAAACAGTTTAAGCTAAAGCAATCTTGATACAGTCCGTTTTAGCTGTTTACTGCTTCTGCAACAGCTTTGAAAGTAACAATAATGGTCAAAACGTTGTTGAGTGAATCAGGTTCTAAAACTAAACATCATCCTTCATACCTTTATGATAGGGATGAAAAAAGGTAATTTGCTTGATAGAAACAGTGTAAGCTAAAGCATTCTTCATACAGTCCGTTTTAGCTGTTTTCTCCTTCTGCAAAAGCTTTGAAAGTAACAATAATGGTCAAAACGTTGTTGAGTGAATCAGGTTCTAAAACTAAACATCATCCTTCATACCATAATGATAGGGATTAAAAAAGGTCATTTGCTTGATAGAAACAGTTTAAGCTAAAGCAATCTTGATACAGTCCGTTTTAGCTGTTTACTCCTTCTGCAAAAGCTTTGAAAGTAACAATAATGGTCAAAACGTGGTTGAGTGAATCAGGTTTTAAAACTAAACATCATCCTTTATACCATAATGATAGGGATGAAAAAAGGTCATTTGCTTGATGGTAACAGTGAAAGTTAAAACCATTCTTCATACAGTCCGTTTTAGCTGTTTACTCCTTCTGCAAAAGCTTTGAAAGTAACAATAATGGTCAAAACGTGGTTGAGTGAATCAGGTTCTAAAACTAAACATCATCCTTCATACCATAATGATAGGGATGAAAAGGGTCATTTGCTTGATAGTAACAGTGAAAGTTAAAGCATTCTTCATACAGTCCGTTTTAGCTGTTTTCTCCTTCTGCAAAAGCTTTGAAAGTAACAATAATGGTCAAAACGTGGTTGAGTGATTCAGGTTCTAAAACTAATCCTAATCCATCATACCATGATGAAAATGGTGAAAAAGGTCATTTGCTTGATAGAAACAGTGTAAGCTAAAGGATTCTTTATACATTCCGTTTTAGCAGTTTTCTCCTTCTGCAAAAGCTTTGAAAGTAACTATAATGGTCAAAACGTGGTTGAGTGAATCAGGTTCTAAAACTAAACATGATCCTTCATACCATAATGATAGGGATTAAAAAAGGTCATTTGCTTGATAGAAACAGTTTAAGCTAAAGCAATCTTGATACAGTCCGTTTTAGCTGTTTACTGCTTCTGCAACAGCTTTGAAAGTAACAATAATGGTCAAAACGTGGTTGAGTGAATCAGGTTTTAAAACTAAACATCATCCTTTATACCATAATGATAGGGATGAAAAAAGGTCATTTGCTTGATAGTAACAGTGAAAGTTAAAACCATTCTTCATACAGTCCGTTTTAGCTGTTTACTCCTTCTGCAAAAGCTTTGAAAGTAACAATAATGGTCAAAACGTGGTTGAGTGAATCAGGTTCTAAAACTAAACATCATCCTTCATACCATAATGATAGGGATGAAAAGGGTCATTTGCTTGATAGTAACAGTGAAAGTTAAAGCATTCTTCATACAGTCCGTTTTAGCTGTTTTCTCCTTCTGCAAAAGCTTTGAAAGTAACAATAATGGTCAAAACGTGGTTGAGTGATTCAGGTTCTAAAACTAATCCTAATCCATCATACCATGATGAAAATGGTGAAAAAGGTCATTTGCTTGATAGAAACAGTGTAAGCTAAAGGATTCTTTATACATTCCGTTTTAGCAGTTTTCTCCTTCTGCAAAAGCTTTGAAAGTAACTATAATGGTCAAAACGTGGTTGAGTGAATCAGGTTCTAAAACTAAACATGATCCTTCATACCATAATGATAGGGATTAAAAAAGGTCATTTGCTTGATAGAAACAGTTTAAGCTAAAGCAATCTTGATACAGTCCGTTTTAGCTGTTTACTGCTTCTGCAACAGCTTTGAAAGTAACAATAATGGTCAAAACGTGGTTGAGTGAATCAGGTTTTAAAACTAAACATCATCCTTTATACCATAATGATAGGGATGAAAAAAGGTCATTTGCTTGATAGTAACAGTGAAAGTTAAAACCATTCTTCATACAGTCCGTTTTAGCTGTTTACTCCTTCTGCAAAAGCTTTGAAAGTAACAATAATGGTCAAAACGTGGTTGAGTGAATCAGGTTCTAAAACTAAACATCATCCTTCATACCATAATGATAGGGATGAAAAAGGGTCATTTGCTTGATAGTAACAGTGAAAGTTAAAGCATTCTTCATACAGTCCGTTTTAGCTGTTTTCTCCTTCTGCAAAAGCTTTGAAAGTAACAATAATGGTCAAAACGTGGTTGAGTGAATCAGGTTCTAAAACTAATCCTAATCCATCATACCATGATGAAAATGGTGAAAAAGGTCATTTGCCTGATAGAAACAGTGTAAGCTAAAGGATTCTTTATACATTCCGTTTTAGCAGTTTTCTCCTTCTGCAAAAGCTTTGAAAGTAACTATAATGGTCAAAACGTGGTTGAGTGAATCAGGTTCTAAAACTAAACATGATCCTTCATACCATAATGATAGGGATTAAAAAAGGTCATTTGCTTGATAGAAACAGTTTAAGCTAAAGCAATCTTGATACAGTCCGTTTTAGCTGTTTACTGCTTCTGCAACAGCTTTGAAAGTAACAATAATGGTCAAAACGTTGTTGAGTGAATCAGGTTCTAAAACTAAACATCATCCTTCATACCTTAATGATAGGGATGAAAAAAGGTAATTTGCTTGATAGAAACAGTGTAAGCTAAAGCATTCTTCATACAGTTCGTTTTAGCTGTTTACTCCTTCTGCAAAAGCTTTGAAAGTAACAATAATGGTCAAAACGTGGTTGAGTGAATCAGGTTCTAAAACTAAACATCATCCTTCATACCATAATGATAGGGATGAAAAAGGGTCATTTGCTTGATAGTAACAGTGAAAGTTAAAGCATTCTTCATACAGTCCGTTTTAGCTGTTTTCTCCTTCTGCAAAAGCTTTGAAAGTAACAATAATGGTCAAAACGTGGTTGAGTGAATCAGGTTCTAAAACTAATCCTAATCCATCATACCATGATGAAAATGGTGAAAAAGGTCATTTGCTTGATAGAAACAGTGTAAGCTAAAGGATTCTTTATACAGTCCGTTTTAGCAGTTTTCTCCTTCTGCAAAAGCTTTGAAAGTAACTATAATGGTCAAAACGTGGTTGAGTGAATCAGGTTCTAAAACTAAACATGATCCTTCATACCATAATGATAGGGATTAAAAAAGGTCATTTGCTTGATAGAAACAGTTTAAGCTAAAGCAATCTTGATACAGTCCGTTTTAGCTGTTTACTGCTTCTGCAACAGCTTTGAAAGTAACAATAATGGTCAAAACGTGGTTGAGTGAATCAGGTTTTAAAACTAAACATCATCCTTTATACCATAATGATAGGGATGAAAAAAGGTCATTTGCTTGATAGTAACAGTGAAAGTTAAAACCATTCTTCATACAGTTCGTTTTAGCTGTTTACTCCTTCTGCAAAAGCTTTGAAAGTAACAATAATGGTCAAAACGTGGTTGAGTGAATCAGGTTCTAAAACTAAACATCATCCTTCATACCATAATGATAGGGATGAAAAAGGGTCATTTGCTTGATAGTAACAGTGAAAGTTAAAGCATTCTTCATACAGTCCGTTTTAGCTGTTTTCTCCTTCTGCAAAAGCTTTGAAAGTAACAATAATGGTCAAAACGTGGTTGAGTGAATCAGGTTCTAAAACTAATCCTAATCCATCATACCATGATGAAAATGGTGAAAAAGGTCATTTGCTTGATAGAAACAGTGTAAGCTAAAGGATTCTTTATACATTCCGTTTTAGCAGTTTTCTCCTTCTGCAAAAGCTTTGAAAGTAACTATAATGGTCAAAACGTGGTTGAGTGAATCAGGTTCTAAAACTAAACATGATCCTTCATACCATAATGATAGGGATTAAAAAAGGTCATTTGCTTGATAGAAACAGTTTAAGCTAAAGCAATCTTGATACAGTCCGTTTTAGCTGTTTACTGCTTCTGCAAAAGCTTTGAAAGTAACAATAATGGTCAAAACGTGGTTGAGTGAATCAGGTTCTAAAACTAAACATTATCCTTCATACCATAATGATAGGGATTAAAAAAGGTCATTTGCTTGATAGAAACAGTTTAAGCTAAAGCAATCTTGATACAGTCCGTTTTAGCTGTTTACTCCTTCTGCAAAAGCTTTGAAAGTAACAATAATGGTCAAAACGTGGTTGAGTGAATCAGGTTTTAAAACTAAACATCATCCTTTATACCATAATGATAGGGATGAAAAAAGGTCATTTGCTTGATAGTAACAGTGAAAGTTAAAACCATTCTTCATACAGTCCGTTTTAGCTGTTTACTCCTTCTGCAAAAGCTTTGAAAGTAACAATAATGGTCAAAACGTGGTTGAGTGAATCAGGTTCTAAAACTAAACATTATCCTTCATACCATAATGATAGGGATTAAAAAAGGTCATTTGCTTGATAGAAACAGTTTAAGCTAAAGCAATCTTGATACAGTCCGTTTTAGCTGTTTACTCCTTCTGCAAAAGCTTTGAAAGTAACAATAATGGTCAAAACGTGGTTGAGTGAATCAGGTTTTAAAACTAAACATCATCCTTTATACCATAATGATAGGGATGAAAAAAGGTCATTTGCTTGATAGTAACAGTGAAAGTTAAAACCATTCTTCATACAGTCCGTTTTAGCTGTTTACTCCTTCTGCAAAAGCTTTGAAAGTAACAATAATGGTCAAAACGTGGTTGAGTGAATCAGGTTCTAAAACTAAACATCATCCTTCATACCTTAATGATAGGGATGAAAAAAGGTAATTTGCTTGATAGAAACAGTGTAAGCTAAAGCATTCTTCATACAGTTCGTTTTAGCTGTTTACTCCTTCTGCAAAAGCTTTGAAAGTAACAATAATGGTCAAAACGTGGTTGAGTGAATCAGGTTCTAAAACTAAACATTATCCTTCATACCATAATGATAGGGATTAAAAAAGGTCATTTGCTTGATAGAAACAGTTTAAGCTAAAGCAATCTTGATACAGTCCGTTTTAGCTGTTTACTCCTTCTGCAAAAGCTTTGAAAGTAACAATAATGGTCAAAACGTGGTTGAGTGAATCAGGTTTTAAAACTAAACATCATCCTTTATACCATAATGATAGGGATGAAAAAAGGTCATTTGCTTGATAGTAACAGTGAAAGTTAAAACCATTCTTCATACAGTCCGTTTTAGCTGTTTACTCCTTCTGCAAAAGCTTTGAAAGTAACAATAATGGTCAAAACGTGGTTGAGTGAATCAGGTTCTAAAACTAAACATCATCCTTCATACCATAATGATAGGGATGAAAAAGGGTCATTTGCTTGATAGTAACAGTGAAAGTTAAAGCATTCTTCATACAGTCCGTTTTAGCTGTTTTCTCCTTCTGCAAAAGCTTTGAAAGTAACAATAATGGTCAAAACGTGGTTGAGTGAATCAGGTTCTAAAACTAATCCTAATCCATCATACCATGATGAAAATGGTGAAAAAGGTCATTTGCTTGATAGAAACAGTGTAAGCTAAAGGATTCTTTATACATTCCGTTTTAGCAGTTTTCTCCTTCTGCAAAAGCTTTGAAAGTAACTATAATGGTCAAAACGTGGTTGAGTGAATCAGGTTCTAAAACTAAACATGATCCTTCATACCATAATGATAGGGATTAAAAAAGGTCATTTGCTTGATAGAAACAGTTTAAGCTAAAGCAATCTTGATACAGTCCGTTTTAGCTGTTTACTCCTTCTGCAAAAGCTTTGAAAGTAACAATAATGGTCAAAACGTGGTTGAGTGAATCAGGTTTTAAAACTAAACATCATCCTTTATACCATAATGATAGGGATGAAAAAAGGTCATTTGCTTGATAGTAACAGTGAAAGTTAAAACCATTCTTCATACAGTCCGTTTTAGCTGTTTACTCCTTCTGCAAAAGCTTTGAAAGTAACAATAATGGTCAAAACGTGGTTGAGTGAATCAGGTTCTAAAACTAAACATTATCCTTCATACCATAATGATAGGGATTAAAAAAGGTCATTTGCTTGATAGAAACAGTTTAAGCTAAAGCAATCTTGATACAGTCCGTTTTAGCTGTTTACTCCTTCTGCAAAAGCTTTGAAAGTAACAATAATGGTCAAAACGTGGTTGAGTGAATCAGGTTTTAAAACTAAACATCATCCTTTATACCATAATGATAGGGATGAAAAAAGGTCATTTGCTTGATAGTAACAGTGAAAGTTAAAACCATTCTTCATACAGTCCGTTTTAGCTGTTTACTCCTTCTGCAAAAGCTTTGAAAGTAACAATAATGGTCAAAACGTGGTTGAGTGAATCAGGTTCTAAAACTAAACATCATCCTTCATACCTTAATGATAGGGATGAAAAAAGGTAATTTGCTTGATAGAAACAGTGTAAGCTAAAGCATTCTTCATACAGTTCGTTTTAGCTGTTTACTCCTTCTGCAAAAGCTTTGAAAGTAACAATAATGGTCAAAACGTGGTTGAGTGAATCAGGTTCTAAAACTAAACATTATCCTTCATACCATAATGATAGGGATTAAAAAAGGTCATTTGCTTGATAGAAACAGTTTAAGCTAAAGCAATCTTGATACAGTCCGTTTTAGCTGTTTACTCCTTCTGCAAAAGCTTTGAAAGTAACAATAATGGTCAAAACGTGGTTGAGTGAATCAGGTTTTAAAACTAAACATCATCCTTTATACCATAATGATAGGGATGAAAAAAGGTCATTTGCTTGATAGTAACAGTGAAAGTTAAAACCATTCTTCATACAGTCCGTTTTAGCTGTTTACTCCTTCTGCAAAAGCTTTGAAAGTAACAATAATGGTCAAAACGTTGTTGAGTGAATCAGGTTCTAAAACTAAACATCATCCTTCATACCATAATGATAGGGATGAAAAAGGGTCATTTGCTTGATAGTAACAGTGAAAGTTAAAGCATTCTTCATACAGTCCGTTTTAGCTGTTTTCTCCTTCTGCAAAAGCTTTGAAAGTAACAATAATGGTCAAAACGTGGTTGAGTGAATCAGGTTCTAAAACTAATCCTAATCCATCATACCATGATGAAAATGGTGAAAAAGGTCATTTGCTTGATAGAAACAGTGTAAGCTAAAGGATTCTTTATACATTCCGTTTTAGCAGTTTTCTCCTTCTGCAAAAGCTTTGAAAGTAACTATAATGGTCAAAACGTGGTTGAGTGAATCAGGTTCTAAAACTAAACATGATCCTTCATACCATAATGATAGGGATTAAAAAAGGTCATTTGCTTGATAGAAACAGTTTAAGCTAAAGCAATCTTGATACAGTCCGTTTTAGCTGTTTACTGCTTCTGCAACAGCTTTGAAAGTAACAATAATGGTCAAAACGTGGTTGAGTGAATCAGGTTTTAAAACTAAACATCATCCTTTATACCATAATGATAGGGATGAAAAAAGGTCATTTGCTTGATAGTAACAGTGAAAGTTAAAACCATTCTTCATACAGTTCGTTTTAGCTGTTTACTCCTTCTGCAAAAGCTTTGAAAGTAACAATAATGGTCAAAACGTGGTTGAGTGAATCAGGTTCTAAAACTAAACATCATCCTTCATACCATAATGATAGGGATGAAAAAGGGTCATTTGCTTGATAGTAACAGTGAAAGTTAAAGCATTCTTCATACAGTCCGTTTTAGCTGTTTTCTCCTTCTGCAAAAGCTTTGAAAGTAACAATAATGGTCAAAACGTGGTTGAGTGAATCAGGTTCTAAAACTAATCCTAATCCATCATACCATGATGAAAATGGTGAAAAAGGTCATTTGCTTGATAGAAACAGTGTAAGCTAAAGGATTCTTTATACATTCCGTTTTAGCAGTTTTCTCCTTCTGCAAAAGCTTTGAAAGTAACTATAATGGTCAAAACGTGGTTGAGTGAATCAGGTTCTAAAACTAAACATGATCCTTCATACCATAATGATAGGGATTAAAAAAGGTCATTTGCTTGATAGAAACAGTTTAAGCTAAAGCAATCTTGATACAGTCCGTTTTAGCTGTTTACTGCTTCTGCAAAAGCTTTGAAAGTAACAATAATGGTCAAAACGTGGTTGAGTGAATCAGGTTCTAAAACTAAACATTATCCTTCATACCATAATGATAGGGATTAAAAAAGGTCATTTGCTTGATAGAAACAGTTTAAGCTAAAGCAATCTTGATACAGTCCGTTTTAGCTGTTTACTCCTTCTGCAAAAGCTTTGAAAGTAACAATAATGGTCAAAACGTGGTTGAGTGAATCAGGTTTTAAAACTAAACATCATCCTTTATACCATAATGATAGGGATGAAAAAAGGTCATTTGCTTGATAGTAACAGTGAAAGTTAAAACCATTCTTCATACAGTCCGTTTTAGCTGTTTACTCCTTCTGCAAAAGCTTTGAAAGTAACAATAATGGTCAAAACGTGGTTGAGTGAATCAGGTTCTAAAACTAAACATTATCCTTCATACCATAATGATAGGGATTAAAAAAGGTCATTTGCTTGATAGAAACAGTTTAAGCTAAAGCAATCTTGATACAGTCCGTTTTAGCTGTTTACTCCTTCTGCAAAAGCTTTGAAAGTAACAATAATGGTCAAAACGTGGTTGAGTGAATCAGGTTTTAAAACTAAACATCATCCTTTATACCATAATGATAGGGATGAAAAAAGGTCATTTGCTTGATAGTAACAGTGAAAGTTAAAACCATTCTTCATACAGTCCGTTTTAGCTGTTTACTCCTTCTGCAAAAGCTTTGAAAGTAACAATAATGGTCAAAACGTGGTTGAGTGAATCAGGTTCTAAAACTAAACATTATCCTTCATACCATAATGATAGGGATTAAAAAAGGTCATTTGCTTGATAGAAACAGTTTAAGCTAAAGCAATCTTGATACAGTCCGTTTTAGCTGTTTACTCCTTCTGCAAAAGCTTTGAAAGTAACAATAATGGTCAAAACGTGGTTGAGTGAATCAGGTTTTAAAACTAAACATCATCCTTTATACCATAATGATAGGGATGAAAAAAGGTCATTTGCTTGATAGTAACAGTGAAAGTTAAAACCATTCTTCATACAGTCCGTTTTAGCTGTTTACTCCTTCTGCAAAAGCTTTGAAAGTAACAATAATGGTCAAAACGTGGTTGAGTGAATCAGGTTCTAAAACTAAACATCATCCTTCATACCTTAATGATAGGGATGAAAAAAGGTAATTTGCTTGATAGAAACAGTGTAAGCTAAAGCATTCTTCATACAGTTCGTTTTAGCTGTTTACTCCTTCTGCAAAAGCTTTGAAAGTAACAATAATGGTCAAAACGTGGTTGAGTGAATCAGGTTCTAAAACTAAACATTATCCTTCATACCATAATGATAGGGATTAAAAAAGGTCATTTGCTTGATAGAAACAGTTTAAGCTAAAGCAATCTTGATACAGTCCGTTTTAGCTGTTTACTCCTTCTGCAAAAGCTTTGAAAGTAACAATAATGGTCAAAACGTGGTTGAGTGAATCAGGTTTTAAAACTAAACATCATCCTTTATACCATAATGATAGGGATGAAAAAAGGTCATTTGCTTGATAGTAACAGTGAAAGTTAAAACCATTCTTCATACAGTCCGTTTTAGCTGTTTACTCCTTCTGCAAAAGCTTTGAAAGTAACAATAATGGTCAAAACGTTGTTGAGTGAATCAGGTTCTAAAACTAAACATCATCCTTCATACCATAATGATAGGGATGAAAAAGGGTCATTTGCTTGATAGTAACAGTGAAAGTTAAAGCATTCTTCATACAGTCCGTTTTAGCTGTTTTCTCCTTCTGCAAAAGCTTTGAAAGTAACAATAATGGTCAAAACGTGGTTGAGTGAATCAGGTTCTAAAACTAATCCTAATCCATCATACCATGATGAAAATGGTGAAAAAGGTCATTTGCTTGATAGAAACAGTGTAAGCTAAAGGATTCTTTATACATTCCGTTTTAGCAGTTTTCTCCTTCTGCAAAAGCTTTGAAAGTAACTATAATGGTCAAAACGTGGTTGAGTGAATCAGGTTCTAAAACTAAACATGATCCTTCATACCATAATGATAGGGATTAAAAAAGGTCATTTGCTTGATAGAAACAGTTTAAGCTAAAGCAATCTTGATACAGTCCGTTTTAGCTGTTTACTGCTTCTGCAACAGCTTTGAAAGTAACAATAATGGTCAAAACGTGGTTGAGTGAATCAGGTTTTAAAACTAAACATCATCCTTTATACCATAATGATAGGGATGAAAAAAGGTCATTTGCTTGATAGTAACAGTGAAAGTTAAAACCATTCTTCATACAGTTCGTTTTAGCTGTTTACTCCTTCTGCAAAAGCTTTGAAAGTAACAATAATGGTCAAAACGTGGTTGAGTGAATCAGGTTCTAAAACTAAACATCATCCTTCATACCATAATGATAGGGATGAAAAAGGGTCATTTGCTTGATAGTAACAGTGAAAGTTAAAGCATTCTTCATACAGTCCGTTTTAGCTGTTTTCTCCTTCTGCAAAAGCTTTGAAAGTAACAATAATGGTCAAAACGTGGTTGAGTGAATCAGGTTCTAAAACTAATCCTAATCCATCATACCATGATGAAAATGGTGAAAAAGGTCATTTGCTTGATAGAAACAGTGTAAGCTAAAGGATTCTTTATACATTCCGTTTTAGCAGTTTTCTCCTTCTGCAAAAGCTTTGAAAGTAACTATAATGGTCAAAACGTGGTTGAGTGAATCAGGTTCTAAAACTAAACATGATCCTTCATACCATAATGATAGGGATTAAAAAAGGTCATTTGCTTGATAGAAACAGTTTAAGCTAAAGCAATCTTGATACAGTCCGTTTTAGCTGTTTACTGCTTCTGCAAAAGCTTTGAAAGTAACAATAATGGTCAAAACGTGGTTGAGTGAATCAGGTTCTAAAACTAAACATTATCCTTCATACCATAATGATAGGGATTAAAAAAGGTCATTTGCTTGATAGAAACAGTTTAAGCTAAAGCAATCTTGATACAGTCCGTTTTAGCTGTTTACTCCTTCTGCAAAAGCTTTGAAAGTAACAATAATGGTCAAAACGTGGTTGAGTGAATCAGGTTTTAAAACTAAACATCATCCTTTATACCATAATGATAGGGATGAAAAAAGGTCATTTGCTTGATAGTAACAGTGAAAGTTAAAACCATTCTTCATACAGTCCGTTTTAGCTGTTTACTCCTTCTGCAAAAGCTTTGAAAGTAACAATAATGGTCAAAACGTGGTTGAGTGAATCAGGTTCTAAAACTAAACATTATCCTTCATACCATAATGATAGGGATTAAAAAAGGTCATTTGCTTGATAGAAACAGTTTAAGCTAAAGCAATCTTGATACAGTCCGTTTTAGCTGTTTACTCCTTCTGCAAAAGCTTTGAAAGTAACAATAATGGTCAAAACGTGGTTGAGTGAATCAGGTTTTAAAACTAAACATCATCCTTTATACCATAATGATAGGGATGAAAAAAGGTCATTTGCTTGATAGTAACAGTGAAAGTTAAAACCATTCTTCATACAGTCCGTTTTAGCTGTTTACTCCTTCTGCAAAAGCTTTGAAAGTAACAATAATGGTCAAAACGTGGTTGAGTGAATCAGGTTCTAAAACTAAACATTATCCTTCATACCATAATGATAGGGATTAAAAAAGGTCATTTGCTTGATAGAAACAGTTTAAGCTAAAGCAATCTTGATACAGTCCGTTTTAGCTGTTTACTCCTTCTGCAAAAGCTTTGAAAGTAACAATAATGGTCAAAACGTGGTTGAGTGAATCAGGTTTTAAAACTAAACATCATCCTTTATACCATAATGATAGGGATGAAAAAAGGTCATTTGCTTGATAGTAACAGTGAAAGTTAAAACCATTCTTCATACAGTCCGTTTTAGCTGTTTACTCCTTCTGCAAAAGCTTTGAAAGTAACAATAATGGTCAAAACGTGGTTGAGTGAATCAGGTTCTAAAACTAAACATCATCCTTCATACCTTAATGATAGGGATGAAAAAAGGTAATTTGCTTGATAGAAACAGTGTAAGCTAAAGCATTCTTCATACAGTTCGTTTTAGCTGTTTACTCCTTCTGCAAAAGCTTTGAAAGTAACAATAATGGTCAAAACGTGGTTGAGTGAATCAGGTTCTAAAACTAAACATTATCCTTCATACCATAATGATAGGGATTAAAAAAGGTCATTTGCTTGATAGAAACAGTTTAAGCTAAAGCAATCTTGATACAGTCCGTTTTAGCTGTTTACTCCTTCTGCAAAAGCTTTGAAAGTAACAATAATGGTCAAAACGTGGTTGAGTGAATCAGGTTCTAAAACTAAACATCATCCTTCATACCATAATGATAGGGATGAAAAAGGGTCATTTGCTTGATAGTAACAGTGAAAGTTAAAGCATTCTTCATACAGTCCGTTTTAGCTGTTTTCTCCTTCTGCAAAAGCTTTGAAAGTAACAATAATGGTCAAAACGTGGTTGAGTGAATCAGGTTCTAAAACTAATCCTAATCCATCATACCATGATGAAAATGGTGAAAAAGGTCATTTGCTTGATAGAAACAGTGTAAGCTAAAGGATTCTTTATACATTCCGTTTTAGCAGTTTTCTCCTTCTGCAAAAGCTTTGAAAGTAACTATAATGGTCAAAACGTGGTTGAGTGAATCAGGTTCTAAAACTAAACATGATCCTTCATACCATAATGATAGGGATTAAAAAAGGTCATTTGCTTGATAGAAACAGTTTAAGCTAAAGCAATCTTGATACAGTCCGTTTTAGCTGTTTACTGCTTCTGCAACAGCTTTGAAAGTAACAATAATGGTCAAAACGTGGTTGAGTGAATCAGGTTTTAAAACTAAACATCATCCTTTATACCATAATGATAGGGATGAAAAAAGGTCATTTGCTTGATAGTAACAGTGAAAGTTAAAACCATTCTTCATACAGTTCGTTTTAGCTGTTTACTCCTTCTGCAAAAGCTTTGAAAGTAACAATAATGGTCAAAACGTGGTTGAGTGAATCAGGTTCTAAAACTAAACATCATCCTTCATACCATAATGATAGGGATGAAAAAGGGTCATTTGCTTGATAGTAACAGTGAAAGTTAAAGCATTCTTCATACAGTCCGTTTTAGCTGTTTTCTCCTTCTGCAAAAGCTTTGAAAGTAACAATAATGGTCAAAACGTGGTTGAGTGAATCAGGTTCTAAAACTAATCCTAATCCATCATACCATGATGAAAATGGTGAAAAAGGTCATTTGCTTGATAGAAACAGTGTAAGCTAAAGGATTCTTTATACATTCCGTTTTAGCAGTTTTCTCCTTCTGCAAAAGCTTTGAAAGTAACTATAATGGTCAAAACGTGGTTGAGTGAATCAGGTTCTAAAACTAAACATGATCCTTCATACCATAATGATAGGGATTAAAAAAGGTCATTTGCTTGATAGAAACAGTTTAAGCTAAAGCAATCTTGATACAGTCCGTTTTAGCTGTTTACTGCTTCTGCAAAAGCTTTGAAAGTAACAATAATGGTCAAAACGTGGTTGAGTGAATCAGGTTCTAAAACTAAACATTATCCTTCATACCATAATGATAGGGATTAAAAAAGGTCATTTGCTTGATAGAAACAGTTTAAGCTAAAGCAATCTTGATACAGTCCGTTTTAGCTGTTTACTCCTTCTGCAAAAGCTTTGAAAGTAACAATAATGGTCAAAACGTGGTTGAGTGAATCAGGTTTTAAAACTAAACATCATCCTTTATACCATAATGATAGGGATGAAAAAAGGTCATTTGCTTGATAGTAACAGTGAAAGTTAAAACCATTCTTCATACAGTCCGTTTTAGCTGTTTACTCCTTCTGCAAAAGCTTTGAAAGTAACAATAATGGTCAAAACGTGGTTGAGTGAATCAGGTTCTAAAACTAAACATTATCCTTCATACCATAATGATAGGGATTAAAAAAGGTCATTTGCTTGATAGAAACAGTTTAAGCTAAAGCAATCTTGATACAGTCCGTTTTAGCTGTTTACTCCTTCTGCAAAAGCTTTGAAAGTAACAATAATGGTCAAAACGTGGTTGAGTGAATCAGGTTTTAAAACTAAACATCATCCTTTATACCATAATGATAGGGATGAAAAAAGGTCATTTGCTTGATAGTAACAGTGAAAGTTAAAACCATTCTTCATACAGTCCGTTTTAGCTGTTTACTCCTTCTGCAAAAGCTTTGAAAGTAACAATAATGGTCAAAACGTGGTTGAGTGAATCAGGTTCTAAAACTAAACATCATCCTTCATACCTTAATGATAGGGATGAAAAAAGGTAATTTGCTTGATAGAAACAGTGTAAGCTAAAGCATTCTTCATACAGTTCGTTTTAGCTGTTTACTCCTTCTGCAAAAGCTTTGAAAGTAACAATAATGGTCAAAACGTGGTTGAGTGAATCAGGTTCTAAAACTAAACATTATCCTTCATACCATAATGATAGGGATTAAAAAAGGTCATTTGCTTGATAGAAACAGTTTAAGCTAAAGCAATCTTGATACAGTCCGTTTTAGCTGTTTACTCCTTCTGCAAAAGCTTTGAAAGTAACAATAATGGTCAAAACGTGGTTGAGTGAATCAGGTTTTAAAACTAAACATCATCCTTTATACCATAATGATAGGGATGAAAAAAGGTCATTTGCTTGATAGTAACAGTGAAAGTTAAAACCATTCTTCATACAGTCCGTTTTAGCTGTTTACTCCTTCTGCAAAAGCTTTGAAAGTAACAATAATGGTCAAAACGTTGTTGAGTGAATCAGGTTCTAAAACTAAACATCATCCTTCATACCATAATGATAGGGATGAAAAAGGGTCATTTGCTTGATAGTAACAGTGAAAGTTAAAGCATTCTTCATACAGTCCGTTTTAGCTGTTTTCTCCTTCTGCAAAAGCTTTGAAAGTAACAATAATGGTCAAAACGTGGTTGAGTGAATCAGGTTCTAAAACTAATCCTAATCCATCATACCATGATGAAAATGGTGAAAAAGGTCATTTGCTTGATAGAAACAGTGTAAGCTAAAGGATTCTTTATACATTCCGTTTTAGCAGTTTTCTCCTTCTGCAAAAGCTTTGAAAGTAACTATAATGGTCAAAACGTGGTTGAGTGAATCAGGTTCTAAAACTAAACATGATCCTTCATACCATAATGATAGGGATTAAAAAAGGTCATTTGCTTGATAGAAACAGTTTAAGCTAAAGCAATCTTGATACAGTCCGTTTTAGCTGTTTACTGCTTCTGCAACAGCTTTGAAAGTAACAATAATGGTCAAAACGTGGTTGAGTGAATCAGGTTTTAAAACTAAACATCATCCTTTATACCATAATGATAGGGATGAAAAAAGGTCATTTGCTTGATAGTAACAGTTAAAGTTAAAACCATTCTTCATACAGTTCGTTTTAGCTGTTTACTCCTTCTGCAAAAGCTTTGAAAGTAACAATAATGGTCAAAACGTGGTTGAGTGAATCAGGTTCTAAAACTAAACATCATCCTTCATACCATAATGATAGGGATGAAAAAGGGTCATTTGCTTGATAGTAACAGTGAAAGTTAAAGCATTCTTCATACAGTCCGTTTTAGCTGTTTTCTCCTTCTGCAAAAGCTTTGAAAGTAACAATAATGGTCAAAACGTGGTTGAGTGAATCAGGTTCTAAAACTAATCCTAATCCATCATACCATGATGAAAATGGTGAAAAAGGTCATTTGCTTGATAGAAACAGTGTAAGCTAAAGGATTCTTTATACATTCCGTTTTAGCAGTTTTCTCCTTCTGCAAAAGCTTTGAAAGTAACTATAATGGTCAAAACGTGGTTGAGTGAATCAGGTTCTAAAACTAAACATGATCCTTCATACCATAATGATAGGGATTAAAAAAGGTCATTTGCTTGATAGAAACAGTTTAAGCTAAAGCAATCTTGATACAGTCCGTTTTAGCTGTTTACTGCTTCTGCAAAAGCTTTGAAAGTAACAATAATGGTCAAAACGTGGTTGAGTGAATCAGGTTCTAAAACTAAACATTATCCTTCATACCATAATGATAGGGATTAAAAAAGGTCATTTGCTTGATAGAAACAGTTTAAGCTAAAGCAATCTTGATACAGTCCGTTTTAGCTGTTTACTCCTTCTGCAAAAGCTTTGAAAGTAACAATAATGGTCAAAACGTGGTTGAGTGAATCAGGTTTTAAAACTAAACATCATCCTTTATACCATAATGATAGGGATGAAAAAAGGTCATTTGCTTGATAGTAACAGTGAAAGTTAAAACCATTCTTCATACAGTCCGTTTTAGCTGTTTACTCCTTCTGCAAAAGCTTTGAAAGTAACAATAATGGTCAAAACGTGGTTGAGTGAATCAGGTTCTAAAACTAAACATCATCCTTCATACCATAATGATAGGGATGAAAAAGGGTCATTTGCTTGATAGTAACAGTGAAAGTTAAAGCATTCTTCATACAGTCCGTTTTAGCTGTTTTCTCCTTCTGCAAAAGCTTTGAAAGTAACAATAATGGTCAAAACGTGGTTGAGTGAATCAGGTTCTAAAACTAATCCTAATCCATCATACCATGATGAAAATGGTGAAAAAGGTCATTTGCTTGATAGAAACAGTGTAAGCTAAAGGATTCTTTATACATTCCGTTTTAGCAGTTTTCTCCTTCTGCAAAAGCTTTGAAAGTAACTATAATGGTCAAAACGTGGTTGAGTGAATCAGGTTCTAAAACTAAACATGATCCTTCATACCATAATGATAGGGATTAAAAAAGGTCATTTGCTTGATAGAAACAGTTTAAGCTAAAGCAATCTTGATACAGTCCGTTTTAGCTGTTTACTGCTTCTGCAACAGCTTTGAAAGTAACAATAATGGTCAAAACGTTGTTGAGTGAATCAGGTTCTAAAACTAAACATCATCCTTCATACCTTAATGATAGGGATGAAAAAAGGTAATTTGCTTGATAGAAACAGTGTAAGCTAAAGCATTCTTCATACAGTCCGTTTTAGCTGTTTTCTCCTTCTGCAAAAGCTTTGAAAGTAACAATAATGGTCAAAACGTTGTTGAGTGAATCAGGTTCTAAAACTAAACATCATCCTTCATACCATAATGATAGGGATGAAAAAAGGTCATTTGTTTGATAGAAACAGTGTAAGCTAAAGGATTCTTTATACAGTCCGTTTTAGCTGTTTTCTCCTTCTGCAAAAGCTTTGAAAGTAACAATAATGGTCAAAACGTGGTTGAGTGAATCAGGTTCTAAAACTAATCCTAATCCATCATACCATGATGAAAATGGTGAAAAAGGTCATTTGCTTGATAGAAACAGTGTAAGCTAAAAGATTCTTTATACAGTCCGTTTTAGCAGTTTTCTCCTTCTGCAAAAGCTTTGAAAGTAACTATAATGGTCAAAACGTGGTTGAGTGAATCAGGTTCTAAAACTAAACATGATCCTTCATACCATAATGATAGGGATTAAAAAAGGTCATTTGCTTGATAGAAACAGTTTAAGCTAAAGCAATCTTGATACAGTCCGTTTTAGCTGTTTACTCCTTCTGCAAAAGCTTTGAAAGTAACAATAATGGTCAAAACGTGGTTGAGTGAATCAGGTTTTAAAACTAAACATCATCCTTTATACCATAATGATAGGGATGAAAAAAGGTCATTTGCTTGATAGTAACAGTGAAAGTTAAAACCATTCTTCATACAGTCCGTTTTAGCTGTTTACTCCTTCTGCAAAAGCTTTGAAAGTAACAATAATGGTCAAAACGTGGTTGAGTGAATCAGGTTCTAAAACTAAACATCATCCTTCATACCATAATGATAGGGATGAAAAGGGTCATTTGCTTGATAGAAACAGTGTAAGCTAAAGGATTCTTTATACAGTCCGTTTTAGCTGTTTTCTCCTTCTGCAAAAGCTTTGAAAGTAACAATAATGGTCAAAACGTTGTTGAGTGAATCAGGTTCTAAAACTAAACATCATCCTTCATACCATAATGATAGGGATGAAAAAAGGTCATTTGCTTGATAGTAACAGTGAAAGTTAAAACCATTCTTCATACAGTCCGTTTTAGCTGTTTACTGCTTCTGCAACAGCTTTGAAAGTAACAATAATGGTCAAAACGTGGTTGAGTGAATCAGGTTCTAAAACTAAACATCATCCTTCATACCATAATGATAGGGATGAAAAAGGGTCATTTGCTTGATAGTAACAGTGAAAGTTAAAGCATTCTTCATACAGTCCGTTTTAGCTGTTTACTCCTTCTGCAAAAGCTTTGAAAGTAACAATAATGGTCAAAACGTGGTTGAGTGAATCAGGTTCTAAAACTAATCCTAATCCATCATACCATGATGAAAATGGTGAAAAAGGTCATTTGCTTGATAGAAACAGTGTAAGCTAAAGGATTCTTTATACAGTCCGTTTTAGCAGTTTTCTCCTTCTGCAAAAGCTTTGAAAGTAACTATAATGGTCAAAACGTGGTTGAGTGAATCAGGTTCTAAAACTAAACATGATCCTTCATACCATAATGATAGGGATTAAAAAAGGTCATTTGCTTGATAGAAACAGTTTAAGCTAAAGCAATCTTGATACAGTCCGTTTTAGCTGTTTACTGCTTCTGCAACAGCTTTGAAAGTAACAATAATGGTCAAAACGTGGTTGAGTGAATCAGGTTTTAAAACTAAACATCATCCTTTATACCATAATGATAGGGATGAAAAAAGGTCATTTGCTTGATAGTAACAGTGAAAGTTAAAACCATTCTTCATACAGTCCGTTTTAGCTGTTTACTCCTTCTGCAAAAGCTTTGAAAGTAACAATAATGGTCAAAACGTGGTTGAGTGAATCAGGTTCTAAAACTAAACATCATCCTTCATACCATAATGATAGGGATGAAAAAGGGTCATTTGCTTGATATTAACAGTGAAAGTTAAAGCATTCTTCATACAGTCCGTTTTAGCTGTTTTCTCCTTCTGCAAAAGCTTTGAAAGTAACAATAATGGTCAAAACGTGGTTGAGTGAATCAGGTTCTAAAACTAATCCTAATCCATCATACCATGATGAAAATGGTGAAAAAGGTCATTTGCTTGATAGAAACAGTGTAAGCTAAAGGATTCTTTATACATTCCGTTTTAGCAGTTTTCTCCTTCTGCAAAAGCTTTGAAAGTAACTATAATGGTCAAAACGTGGTTGAGTGAATCAGGTTCTAAAACTAAACATGATCCTTCATACCATAATGATAGGGATTAAAAAAGGTCATTTGCTTGATAGAAACAGTTTAAGCTAAAGCAATCTTGATACAGTCCGTTTTAGCTGTTTACTGCTTCTGCAACAGCTTTGAAAGTAACAATAATGGTCAAAACGTTGTTGAGTGAATCAGGTTCTAAAACTAAACATCATCCTTCATACCTTAATGATAGGGATGAAAAAAGGTAATTTGCTTGATAGAAACAGTGTAAGCTAAAGCATTCTTCATACAGTTCGTTTTAGCTGTTTACTCCTTCTGCAAAAGCTTTGAAAGTAACAATAATGGTCAAAACGTGGTTGAGTGAATCAGGTTCTAAAACTAAACATCATCCTTCATACCATAATGATAGGGATGAAAAAGGGTCATTTGCTTGATAGTAACAGTGAAAGTTAAAGCATTCTTCATACAGTCCGTTTTAGCTGTTTACTCCTTCTGCAAAAGCTTTGAAAGTAACAATAATGGTCAAAACGTGGTTGAGTGAATCAGGTTCTAAAACTAATCCTAATCCATCATACCATGATGAAAATGGTGAAAAAGGTCATTTGCTTGATAGAAACAGTGTAAGCTAAAGGATTCTTTATACAGTCCGTTTTAGCAGTTTTCTCCTTCTGCAAAAGCTTTGAAAGTAACTATAATGGTCAAAACGTGGTTGAGTGAATCAGGTTCTAAAACTAAACATGATCCTTCATACCATAATGATAGGGATTAAAAAAGGTCATTTGCTTGATAGAAACAGTTTAAGCTAAAGCAATCTTGATACAGTCCGTTTTAGCTGTTTACTGCTTCTGCAACAGCTTTGAAAGTAACAATAATGGTCAAAACGTGGTTGAGTGAATCAGGTTTTAAAACTAAACATCATCCTTTATACCATAATGATAGGGATGAAAAAAGGTCATTTGCTTGATAGTAACAGTGAAAGTTAAAACCATTCTTCATACAGTCCGTTTTAGCTGTTTACTCCTTCTGCAAAAGCTTTGAAAGTAACAATAATGGTCAAAACGTGGTTGAGTGAATCAGGTTCTAAAACTAAACATCATCCTTCATACCATAATGATAGGGATGAAAAAGGGTCATTTGCTTGATATTAACAGTGAAAGTTAAAGCATTCTTCATACAGTCCGTTTTAGCTGTTTTCTCCTTCTGCAAAAGCTTTGAAAGTAACAATAATGGTCAAAACGTGGTTGAGTGAATCAGGTTCTAAAACTAATCCTAATCCATCATACCATGATGAAAATGGTGAAAAAGGTCATTTGCTTGATAGAAACAGTGTAAGCTAAAGGATTCTTTATACATTCCGTTTTAGCAGTTTTCTCCTTCTGCAAAAGCTTTGAAAGTAACTATAATGGTCAAAACGTGGTTGAGTGAATCAGGTTCTAAAACTAAACATGATCCTTCATACCATAATGATAGGGATTAAAAAAGGTCATTTGCTTGATAGAAACAGTTTAAGCTAAAGCAATCTTGATACAGTCCGTTTTAGCTGTTTACTGCTTCTGCAACAGCTTTGAAAGTAACAATAATGGTCAAAACGTGGTTGAGTGAATCAGGTTCTAAAACTAAACATCATCCTTCATACCATAATGATAGGGATGAAAAAGGGTCATTTGCTTGATAGTAACAGTGAAAGTTAAAGCATTCTTCATACAGTCCGTTTTAGCTGTTTACTCCTTCTGCAAAAGCTTTGAAAGTAACAATAATGGTCAAAACGTGGTTGAGTGAATCAGGTTCTAAAACTAATCCTAATCCATCATACCATGATGAAAATGGTGAAAAAGGTCATTTGCTTGATAGAAACAGTGTAAGCTAAAGGATTCTTTATACAGTCCGTTTTAGCAGTTTTCTCCTTCTGCAAAAGCTTTGAAAGTAACTATAATGGTCAAAACGTGGTTGAGTGAATCAGGTTCTAAAACTAAACATGATCCTTCATACCATAATGATAGGGATTAAAAAAGGTCATTTGCTTGATAGAAACAGTTTAAGCTAAAGCAATCTTGATACAGTCCGTTTTAGCTGTTTACTGCTTCTGCAACAGCTTTGAAAGTAACAATAATGGTCAAAACGTGGTTGAGTGAATCAGGTTTTAAAACTAAACATCATCCTTTATACCATAATGATAGGGATGAAAAAAGGTCATTTGCTTGATAGTAACAGTGAAAGTTAAAACCATTCTTCATACAGTCCGTTTTAGCTGTTTACTCCTTCTGCAAAAGCTTTGAAAGTAACAATAATGGTCAAAACGTGGTTGAGTGAATCAGGTTCTAAAACTAAACATCATCCTTCATACCATAATGATAGGGATGAAAAAGGGTCATTTGCTTGATATTAACAGTGAAAGTTAAAGCATTCTTCATACAGTCCGTTTTAGCTGTTTTCTCCTTCTGCAAAAGCTTTGAAAGTAACAATAATGGTCAAAACGTGGTTGAGTGAATCAGGTTCTAAAACTAATCCTAATCCATCATACCATGATGAAAATGGTGAAAAAGGTCATTTGCTTGATAGAAACAGTGTAAGCTAAAGGATTCTTTATACATTCCGTTTTAGCAGTTTTCTCCTTCTGCAAAAGCTTTGAAAGTAACTATAATGGTCAAAACGTGGTTGAGTGAATCAGGTTCTAAAACTAAACATGATCCTTCATACCATAATGATAGGGATTAAAAAAGGTCATTTGCTTGATAGAAACAGTTTAAGCTAAAGCAATCTTGATACAGTCCGTTTTAGCTGTTTACTGCTTCTGCAAAAGCTTTGAAAGTAACAATAATGGTCAAAACGTGGTTGAGTGAATCAGGTTCTAAAACTAAACATTATCCTTCATACCATAATGATAGGGATTAAAAAAGGTCATTTGCTTGATAGAAACAGTTTAAGCTAAAGCAATCTTGATACAGTCCGTTTTAGCTGTTTACTCCTTCTGCAAAAGCTTTGAAAGTAACAATAATGGTCAAAACGTGGTTGAGTGAATCAGGTTTTAAAACTAAACATCATCCTTTATACCATAATGATAGGGATGAAAAAAGGTCATTTGCTTGATAGTAACAGTGAAAGTTAAAACCATTCTTCATACAGTCCGTTTTAGCTGTTTACTCCTTCTGCAAAAGCTTTGAAAGTAACAATAATGGTCAAAACGTGGTTGAGTGAATCAGGTTCTAAAACTAAACATCATCCTTCATACCATAATGATAGGGATGAAAAAGGGTCATTTGCTTGATAGTAACAGTGAAAGTTAAAGCATTCTTCATACAGTCCGTTTTAGCTGTTTTCTCCTTCTGCAAAAGCTTTGAAAGTAACAATAATGGTCAAAACGTGGTTGAGTGAATCAGGTTCTAAAACTAATCCTAATCCATCATACCATGATGAAAATGGTGAAAAAGGTCATTTGCTTGATAGAAACAGTGTAAGCTAAAGGATTCTTTATACATTCCGTTTTAGCAGTTTTCTCCTTCTGCAAAAGCTTTGAAAGTAACTATAATGGTCAAAACGTGGTTGAGTGAATCAGGTTCTAAAACTAAACATCATCCTTCATACCATAATGATAGGGATTAAAAAAGGTCATTTGCTCGATAGAAACAGTTTAAGCTAAAGCAATCTTGATACAGTCCGTTTTAGCTGTTTACTCCTTCTGCAAAAGCTTTGAAAGTAACAATAATGGTCAAAACGTGGTTGAGTGAATCAGGTTTTAAAACTAAACATCATCCTTTATACCATAATGATAGGGATGAAAAAAGGTCATTTGCTTGATAGTAAGAGTGAAAGTTAAAACCATTCTTCATACAGTCCGTTTTAGCTGTTTACTCCTTCTGCAAAAGCTTTGAAAGTAACAATAATGGTCAAAACGTGGTTGAGTGAATCAGGTTCTAAAACTAAACATCATCCTTCATACCATAATGATAGGGATGAAAAAGGGTCATTTGCTTGATAGTAACAGTGAAAGTTAAAGCATTCTTCATACAGTCCGTTTTAGCTGTTTTCTCCTTCTGCAAAAGCTTTGAAAGTAACAATAATGGTCAAAACGTGGTTGAGTGAATCAGGTTCTAAAACTAATCCTAATCCATCATACCATGATGAAAATGGTGAAAAAGGTCATTTGCTTGATAGAAACAGTGTAAGCTAAAGGATTCTTTATACAGTCCGTTTTAGCAGTTTTCTCCTTCTGCAAAAGCTTTGAAAGTAACTATAATGGTCAAAACGTGGTTGAGTGAATCAGGTTCTAAAACTAAACATCATCCTTCATACCATAATGATAGGGATTAAAAAAGGTCATTTGCTTGATAGAAACAGTTTAAGCTAAAGCAATCTTGATACAGTCCGTTTTAGCTGTTTACTGCTTCTGCAACAGCTTTGAAAGTAACAATAATGGTCAAAACGTTGTTGAGTGAATCAGGTTCTAAAACTAAACATCATCCTTCATACCATAATGATAGGGATTAAAAAAGGTCATTTGCTCGATAGAAACAGTTTAAGCTAAAGCAATCTTGATACAGTCCGTTTTAGCTGTTTACTCCTTCTGCAAAAGCTTTGAAAGTAACAATAATGGTCAAAACGTGGTTGAGTGAATCAGGTTTTAAAACTAAACATCATCCTTTATACCATAATGATAGGGATGAAAAAAGGTCATTTGCTTGATAGTAAGAGTGAAAGTTAAAACCATTCTTCATACAGTCCGTTTTAGCTGTTTACTCCTTCTGCAAAAGCTTTGAAAGTAACAATAATGGTCAAAACGTGGTTGAGTGAATCAGGTTCTAAAACTAAACATCATCCTTCATACCATAATGATAGGGATGAAAAAGGGTCATTTGCTTGATAGTAACAGTGAAAGTTAAAGCATTCTTCATACAGTCCGTTTTAGCTGTTTTCTCCTTCTGCAAAAGCTTTGAAAGTAACAATAATGGTCAAAACGTGGTTGAGTGAATCAGGTTCTAAAACTAATCCTAATCCATCATACCATGATGAAAATGGTGAAAAAGGTCATTTGCTTGATAGAAACAGTGTAAGCTAAAGGATTCTTTATACAGTCCGTTTTAGCAGTTTTCTCCTTCTGCAAAAGCTTTGAAAGTAACTATAATGGTCAAAACGTGGTTGAGTGAATCAGGTTCTAAAACTAAACATCATCCTTCATACCATAATGATAGGGATTAAAAAAGGTCATTTGCTTGATAGAAACAGTTTAAGCTAAAGCAATCTTGATACAGTCCGTTTTAGCTGTTTACTGCTTCTGCAACAGCTTTGAAAGTAACAATAATGGTCAAAACGTTGTTGAGTGAATCAGGTTCTAAAACTAAACATCATCCTTCATACCATAATGATAGGGATTAAAAAAGGTCATTTGCTCGATAGAAACAGTTTAAGCTAAAGCAATCTTGATACAGTCCGTTTTAGCTGTTTACTCCTTCTGCAAAAGCTTTGAAAGTAACAATAATGGTCAAAACGTGGTTGAGTGAATCAGGTTTTAAAACTAAACATCATCCTTTATACCATAATGATAGGGATGAAAAAAGGTCATTTGCTTGATAGTAAGAGTGAAAGTTAAAACCATTCTTCATACAGTCCGTTTTAGCTGTTTACTCCTTCTGCAAAAGCTTTGAAAGTAACAATAATGGTCAAAACGTGGTTGAGTGAATCAGGTTCTAAAACTAAACATCATCCTTCATACCATAATGATAGGGATGAAAAAGGGTCATTTGCTTGATAGTAACAGTGAAAGTTAAAGCATTCTTCATACAGTCCGTTTTAGCTGTTTTCTCCTTCTGCAAAAGCTTTGAAAGTAACAATAATGGTCAAAACGTGGTTGAGTGAATCAGGTTCTAAAACTAATCCTAATCCATCATACCATGATGAAAATGGTGAAAAAGGTCATTTGCTTGATAGAAACAGTGTAAGCTAAAGGATTCTTTATACAGTCCGTTTTAGCAGTTTTCTCCTTCTGCAAAAGCTTTGAAAGTAACTATAATGGTCAAAACGTGGTTGAGTGAATCAGGTTCTAAAACTAAACATGATCCTTCATACCATAATGATAGGGATTAAAAAAGGTCATTTGCTTGATAGAAACAGTTTAAGCTAAAGCAATCTTGATACAGTCCGTTTTAGCTGTTTACTCCTTCTGCAAAAGCTTTGAAAGTAACAATAATGGTCAAAACGTGGTTGAGTGAATCAGGTTTTAAAACTAAACATCATCCTTTATACCATAATGATAGGGATGAAAAAAGGTCATTTGCTTGATAGTAACAGTGAAAGTTAAAACCATTCTTCATACAGTCCGTTTTAGCTGTTTACTCCTTCTGCAAAAGCTTTGAAAGTAACAATAATGGTCAAAACGTGGTTGAGTGAATCAGGTTCTAAAACTAAACATCATCCTTCATACCATAATGATAGGGATGAAAAGGGTCATTTGCTTGATAGTAACAGTGAAAGTTAAAGCATTCTTCATACAGTCCGTTTTAGCTGTTTTCTCCTTCTGCAAAAGCTTTGAAAGTAACAATAATGGTCAAAACGTGGTTGAGTGAATCAGGTTCTAAAACTAATCCTAATCCATCATACCATGATGAAAATGGTGAAAAAGGTCATTTGCTTGATAGAAACAGTGTAAGCTAAAGGATTCTTTATACATTCCGTTTTAGCAGTTTTCTCCTTCTGCAAAAGCTTTGAAAGTAACTATAATGGTCAAAACGTGGTTGAGTGAATCAGGTTCTAAAACTAAACATGATCCTTCATACCATAATGATAGGGATTAAAAAAGGTCATTTGCTTGATAGAAACAGTTTAAGCTAAAGCAATCTTGATACAGTCCGTTTTAGCTGTTTACTGCTTCTGCAACAGCTTTGAAAGTAACAATAATGGTCAAAACGTGGTTGAGTGAATCAGGTTTTAAAACTAAACATCATCCTTTATACCATAATGATAGGGATGAAAAAAGGTCATTTGCTTGATAGTAACAGTGAAAGTTAAAACCATTCTTCATACAGTCCGTTTTAGCTGTTTACTCCTTCTGCAAAAGCTTTGAAAGTAACAATAATGGTCAAAACGTGGTTGAGTGAATCAGGTTCTAAAACTAAACATCATCCTTCATACCATAATGATAGGGATGAAAAAGGGTCATTTGCTTGATATTAACAGTGAAAGTTAAAGCATTCTTCATACAGTCCGTTTTAGCTGTTTTCTCCTTCTGCAAAAGCTTTGAAAGTAACAATAATGGTCAAAACGTGGTTGAGTGAATCAGGTTCTAAAACTAATCCTAATCCATCATACCATGATGAAAATGGTGAAAAAGGTCATTTGCTTGATAGAAACAGTGTAAGCTAAAGGATTCTTTATACATTCCGTTTTAGCAGTTTTCTCCTTCTGCAAAAGCTTTGAAAGTAACTATAATGGTCAAAACGTGGTTGAGTGAATCAGGTTCTAAAACTAAACATGATCCTTCATACCATAATGATAGGGATTAAAAAAGGTCATTTGCTTGATAGAAACAGTTTAAGCTAAAGCAATCTTGATACAGTCCGTTTTAGCTGTTTACTGCTTCTGCAACAGCTTTGAAAGTAACAATAATGGTCAAAACGTTGTTGAGTGAATCAGGTTCTAAAACTAAACATCATCCTTCATACCTTAATGATAGGGATGAAAAAAGGTAATTTGCTTGATAGAAACAGTGTAAGCTAAAGCATTCTTCATACAGTTCGTTTTAGCTGTTTACTCCTTCTGCAAAAGCTTTGAAAGTAACAATAATGGTCAAAACGTGGTTGAGTGAATCAGGTTCTAAAACTAAACATCATCCTTCATACCATAATGATAGGGATGAAAAAGGGTCATTTGCTTGATAGTAACAGTGAAAGTTAAAGCATTCTTCATACAGTCCGTTTTAGCTGTTTACTCCTTCTGCAAAAGCTTTGAAAGTAACAATAATGGTCAAAACGTGGTTGAGTGAATCAGGTTCTAAAACTAATCCTAATCCATCATACCATGATGAAAATGGTGAAAAAGGTCATTTGCTTGATAGAAACAGTGTAAGCTAAAGGATTCTTTATACAGTCCGTTTTAGCAGTTTTCTCCTTCTGCAAAAGCTTTGAAAGTAACTATAATGGTCAAAACGTGGTTGAGTGAATCAGGTTCTAAAACTAAACATGATCCTTCATACCATAATGATAGGGATTAAAAAAGGTCATTTGCTTGATAGAAACAGTTTAAGCTAAAGCAATCTTGATACAGTCCGTTTTAGCTGTTTACTGCTTCTGCAACAGCTTTGAAAGTAACAATAATGGTCAAAACGTTGTTGAGTGAATCAGGTTCTAAAACTAAACATCATCCTTCATACCTTTATGATAGGGATGAAAAAAGGTAATTTGCTTGATAGAAACAGTGTAAGCTAAAGCATTCTTCATACAGTCCGTTTTAGCTGTTTTCTCCTTCTGCAAAAGCTTTGAAAGTAACAATAATGGTCAAAACGTTGTTGAGTGAATCAGGTTCTAAAACTAAACATCATCCTTCATACCATAATGATAGGGATTAAAAAAGGTCATTTGCTTGATAGAAACAGTTTAAGCTAAAGCAATCTTGATACAGTCCGTTTTAGCTGTTTACTCCTTCTGCAAAAGCTTTGAAAGTAACAATAATGGTCAAAACGTGGTTGAGTGAATCAGGTTCTAAAACTAAACATCATCCTTCATACCATAATGATAGGGATGAAAAAGGGTCATTTGCTTGATAGTAACAGTGAAAGTTAAAGCATTCTTCATACAGTCCGTTTTAGCTGTTTTCTCCTTCTGCAAAAGCTTTGAAAGTAACAATAATGGTCAAAACGTGGTTGAGTGAATCAGGTTCTAAAACTAATCCTAATCCATCATACCATGATGAAAATGGTGAAAAAGGTCATTTGCTTGATAGAAACAGTGTAAGCTAAAGGATTCTTTATACAGTCCGTTTTAGCAGTTTTCTCCTTCTGCAAAAGCTTTGAAAGTAACTATAATGGTCAAAACGTGGTTGAGTGAATCAGGTTCTAAAACTAAACATGATCCTTCATACCATAATGATAGGGATTAAAAAAGGTCATTTGCTTGATAGAAACAGTTTAAGCTAAAGCAATCTTGATACAGTCCGTTTTAGCTGTTTACTCCTTCTGCAAAAGCTTTGAAAGTAACAATAATGGTCAAAACGTGGTTGAGTGAATCAGGTTTTAAAACTAAACATCATCCTTTATACCATAATGATAGGGATGAAAAAAGGTCATTTGCTTGATAGTAACAGTGAAAGTTAAAACCATTCTTCATACAGTCCGTTTTAGCTGTTTACTCCTTCTGCAAAAGCTTTGAAAGTAACAATAATGGTCAAAACGTGGTTGAGTGAATCAGGTTCTAAAACTAAACATCATCCTTCATACCATAATGATAGGGATGAAAAGGGTCATTTGCTTGATAGTAACAGTGAAAGTTAAAGCATTCTTCATACAGTCCGTTTTAGCTGTTTTCTCCTTCTGCAAAAGCTTTGAAAGTAACAATAATGGTCAAAACGTGGTTGAGTGAATCAGGTTCTAAAACTAATCCTAATCCATCATACCATGATGAAAATGGTGAAAAAGGTCATTTGCTTGATAGAAACAGTGTAAGCTAAAGGATTCTTTATACATTCCGTTTTAGCAGTTTTCTCCTTCTGCAAAAGCTTTGAAAGTAACTATAATGGTCAAAACGTGGTTGAGTGAATCAGGTTCTAAAACTAAACATGATCCTTCATACCATAATGATAGGGATTAAAAAAGGTCATTTGCTTGATAGAAACAGTTTAAGCTAAAGCAATCTTGATACAGTCCGTTTTAGCTGTTTACTGCTTCTGCAACAGCTTTGAAAGTAACAATAATGGTCAAAACGTGGTTGAGTGAATCAGGTTTTAAAACTAAACATCATCCTTTATACCATAATGATAGGGATGAAAAAAGGTCATTTGCTTGATAGTAACAGTGAAAGTTAAAACCATTCTTCATACAGTCCGTTTTAGCTGTTTACTCCTTCTGCAAAAGCTTTGAAAGTAACAATAATGGTCAAAACGTGGTTGAGTGAATCAGGTTCTAAAACTAAACATCATCCTTCATACCATAATGATAGGGATGAAAAAGGGTCATTTGCTTGATATTAACAGTGAAAGTTAAAGCATTCTTCATACAGTCCGTTTTAGCTGTTTTCTCCTTCTGCAAAAGCTTTGAAAGTAACAATAATGGTCAAAACGTGGTTGAGTGAATCAGGTTCTAAAACTAATCCTAATCCATCATACCATGATGAAAATGGTGAAAAAGGTCATTTGCTTGATAGAAACAGTGTAAGCTAAAGGATTCTTTATACATTCCGTTTTAGCAGTTTTCTCCTTCTGCAAAAGCTTTGAAAGTAACTATAATGGTCAAAACGTGGTTGAGTGAATCAGGTTCTAAAACTAAACATGATCCTTCATACCATAATGATAGGGATTAAAAAAGGTCATTTGCTTGATAGAAACAGTTTAAGCTAAAGCAATCTTGATACAGTCCGTTTTAGCTGTTTACTGCTTCTGCAACAGCTTTGAAAGTAACAATAATGGTCAAAACGTTGTTGAGTGAATCAGGTTCTAAAACTAAACATCATCCTTCATACCTTAATGATAGGGATGAAAAAAGGTAATTTGCTTGATAGAAACAGTGTAAGCTAAAGCATTCTTCATACAGTTCGTTTTAGCTGTTTACTCCTTCTGCAAAAGCTTTGAAAGTAACAATAATGGTCAAAACGTGGTTGAGTGAATCAGGTTCTAAAACTAAACATCATCCTTCATACCATAATGATAGGGATGAAAAAGGGTCATTTGCTTGATAGTAACAGTGAAAGTTAAAGCATTCTTCATACAGTCCGTTTTAGCTGTTTACTCCTTCTGCAAAAGCTTTGAAAGTAACAATAATGGTCAAAACGTGGTTGAGTGAATCAGGTTCTAAAACTAATCCTAATCCATCATACCATGATGAAAATGGTGAAAAAGGTCATTTGCTTGATAGAAACAGTGTAAGCTAAAGGATTCTTTATACAGTCCGTTTTAGCAGTTTTCTCCTTCTGCAAAAGCTTTGAAAGTAACTATAATGGTCAAAACGTGGTTGAGTGAATCAGGTTCTAAAACTAAACATGATCCTTCATACCATAATGATAGGGATTAAAAAAGGTCATTTGCTTGATAGAAACAGTTTAAGCTAAAGCAATCTTGATACAGTCCGTTTTAGCTGTTTACTGCTTCTGCAACAGCTTTGAAAGTAACAATAATGGTCAAAACGTTGTTGAGTGAATCAGGTTCTAAAACTAAACATCATCCTTCATACCTTTATGATAGGGATGAAAAAAGGTAATTTGCTTGATAGAAACAGTGTAAGCTAAAGCATTCTTCATACAGTCCGTTTTAGCTGTTTTCTCCTTCTGCAAAAGCTTTGAAAGTAACAATAATGGTCAAAACGTTGTTGAGTGAATCAGGTTCTAAAACTAAACATCATCCTTCATACCATAATGATAGGGATTAAAAAAGGTCATTTGCTTGATAGAAACAGTTTAAGCTAAAGCAATCTTGATACAGTCCGTTTTAGCTGTTTACTCCTTCTGCAAAAGCTTTGAAAGTAACAATAATGGTCAAAACGTGGTTGAGTGAATCAGGTTCTAAAACTAAACATCATCCTTCATACCATAATGATAGGGATGAAAAAGGGTCATTTGCTTGATAGTAACAGTGAAAGTTAAAGCATTCTTCATACAGTCCGTTTTAGCTGTTTTCTCCTTCTGCAAAAGCTTTGAAAGTAACAATAATGGTCAAAACGTGGTTGAGTGAATCAGGTTCTAAAACTAATCCTAATCCATCATACCATGATGAAAATGGTGAAAAAGGTCATTTGCTTGATAGAAACAGTGTAAGCTAAAGGATTCTTTATACAGTCCGTTTTAGCAGTTTTCTCCTTCTGCAAAAGCTTTGAAAGTAACTATAATGGTCAAAACGTGGTTGAGTGAATCAGGTTCTAAAACTAAACATGATCCTTCATACCATAATGATAGGGATTAAAAAAGGTCATTTGCTTGATAGAAACAGTTTAAGCTAAAGCAATCTTGATACAGTCCGTTTTAGCTGTTTACTCCTTCTGCAAAAGCTTTGAAAGTAACAATAATGGTCAAAACGTGGTTGAGTGAATCAGGTTTTAAAACTAAACATCATCCTTTATACCATAATGATAGGGATGAAAAAAGGTCATTTGCTTGATAGTAACAGTGAAAGTTAAAACCATTCTTCATACAGTCCGTTTTAGCTGTTTACTCCTTCTGCAAAAGCTTTGAAAGTAACAATAATGGTCAAAACGTGGTTGAGTGAATCAGGTTCTAAAACTAAACATCATCCTTCATACCATAATGATAGGGATGAAAAGGGTCATTTGCTTGATAGTAACAGTGAAAGTTAAAGCATTCTTCATACAGTCCGTTTTAGCTGTTTTCTCCTTCTGCAAAAGCTTTGAAAGTAACAATAATGGTCAAAACGTGGTTGAGTGAATCAGGTTCTAAAACTAATCCTAATCCATCATACCATGATGAAAATGGTGAAAAAGGTCATTTGCTTGATAGAAACAGTGTAAGCTAAAGGATTCTTTATACATTCCGTTTTAGCAGTTTTCTCCTTCTGCAAAAGCTTTGAAAGTAACTATAATGGTCAAAACGTGGTTGAGTGAATCAGGTTCTAAAACTAAACATGATCCTTCATACCATAATGATAGGGATTAAAAAAGGTCATTTGCTTGATAGAAACAGTTTAAGCTAAAGCAATCTTGATACAGTCCGTTTTAGCTGTTTACTGCTTCTGCAACAGCTTTGAAAGTAACAATAATGGTCAAAACGTGGTTGAGTGAATCAGGTTTTAAAACTAAACATCATCCTTTATACCATAATGATAGGGATGAAAAAAGGTCATTTGCTTGATAGTAACAGTGAAAGTTAAAACCATTCTTCATACAGTCCGTTTTAGCTGTTTACTCCTTCTGCAAAAGCTTTGAAAGTAACAATAATGGTCAAAACGTGGTTGAGTGAATCAGGTTCTAAAACTAAACATCATCCTTCATACCATAATGATAGGGATGAAAAAGGGTCATTTGCTTGATATTAACAGTGAAAGTTAAAGCATTCTTCATACAGTCCGTTTTAGCTGTTTTCTCCTTCTGCAAAAGCTTTGAAAGTAACAATAATGGTCAAAACGTGGTTGAGTGAATCAGGTTCTAAAACTAATCCTAATCCATCATACCATGATGAAAATGGTGAAAAAGGTCATTTGCTTGATAGAAACAGTGTAAGCTAAAGGATTCTTTATACATTCCGTTTTAGCAGTTTTCTCCTTCTGCAAAAGCTTTGAAAGTAACTATAATGGTCAAAACGTGGTTGAGTGAATCAGGTTCTAAAACTAAACATGATCCTTCATACCATAATGATAGGGATTAAAAAAGGTCATTTGCTTGATAGAAACAGTTTAAGCTAAAGCAATCTTGATACAGTCCGTTTTAGCTGTTTACTGCTTCTGCAACAGCTTTGAAAGTAACAATAATGGTCAAAACGTGGTTGAGTGAATCAGGTTCTAAAACTAAACATCATCCTTCATACCATAATGATAGGGATGAAAAAGGGTCATTTGCTTGATAGTAACAGTGAAAGTTAAAGCATTCTTCATACAGTCCGTTTTAGCTGTTTACTCCTTCTGCAAAAGCTTTGAAAGTAACAATAATGGTCAAAACGTGGTTGAGTGAATCAGGTTCTAAAACTAATCCTAATCCATCATACCATGATGAAAATGGTGAAAAAGGTCATTTGCTTGATAGAAACAGTGTAAGCTAAAGGATTCTTTATACAGTCCGTTTTAGCAGTTTTCTCCTTCTGCAAAAGCTTTGAAAGTAACTATAATGGTCAAAACGTGGTTGAGTGAATCAGGTTCTAAAACTAAACATGATCCTTCATACCATAATGATAGGGATTAAAAAAGGTCATTTGCTTGATAGAAACAGTTTAAGCTAAAGCAATCTTGATACAGTCCGTTTTAGCTGTTTACTGCTTCTGCAACAGCTTTGAAAGTAACAATAATGGTCAAAACGTGGTTGAGTGAATCAGGTTTTAAAACTAAACATCATCCTTTATACCATAATGATAGGGATGAAAAAAGGTCATTTGCTTGATAGTAACAGTGAAAGTTAAAACCATTCTTCATACAGTCCGTTTTAGCTGTTTACTCCTTCTGCAAAAGCTTTGAAAGTAACAATAATGGTCAAAACGTGGTTGAGTGAATCAGGTTCTAAAACTAAACATCATCCTTCATACCATAATGATAGGGATGAAAAAGGGTCATTTGCTTGATATTAACAGTGAAAGTTAAAGCATTCTTCATACAGTCCGTTTTAGCTGTTTTCTCCTTCTGCAAAAGCTTTGAAAGTAACAATAATGGTCAAAACGTGGTTGAGTGAATCAGGTTCTAAAACTAATCCTAATCCATCATACCATGATGAAAATGGTGAAAAAGGTCATTTGCTTGATAGAAACAGTGTAAGCTAAAGGATTCTTTATACATTCCGTTTTAGCAGTTTTCTCCTTCTGCAAAAGCTTTGAAAGTAACTATAATGGTCAAAACGTGGTTGAGTGAATCAGGTTCTAAAACTAAACATGATCCTTCATACCATAATGATAGGGATTAAAAAAGTTCATTTGCTTGATAGAAACAGTTTAAGCTAAAGCAATCTTGATACAGTCCGTTTTAGCTGTTTACTGCTTCTGCAACAGCTTTGAAAGTAACAATAATGGTCAAAACGTTGTTGAGTGAATCAGGTTCTAAAACTAAACATCATCCTTCATACCTTAATGATAGGGATGAAAAAAGGTAATTTGCTTGATAGAAACAGTGTAAGCTAAAGCATTCTTCATACAGTTCGTTTTAGCTGTTTACTCCTGCAAAAGCTTTGAAAGTAACAATAATGGTCAAAACGTGGTTGAGTGAATCAGGTTCTAAAACTAAACATCATCCTTCATACCATAATGATAGGGATGAAAAAGGGTCATTTGCTTGATAGTAACAGTGAAAGTTAAAGCATTCTTCATACAGTCCGTTTTAGCTGTTTACTCCTTCTGCAAAAGCTTTGAAAGTAACAATAATGGTCAAAACGTGGTTGAGTGAATCAGGTTCTAAAACTAATCCTAATCCATCATACCATGATGAAAATGGTGAAAAAGGTCATTTGCTTGATAGAAACAGTGTAAGCTAAAGGATTCTTTATACAGTCCGTTTTAGCAGTTTTCTCCTTCTGCAAAAGCTTTGAAAGTAACTATAATGGTCAAAACGTGGTTGAGTGAATCAGGTTCTAAAACTAAACATGATCCTTCATACCATAATGATAGGGATTAAAAAAGGTCATTTGCTTGATAGAAACAGTTTAAGCTAAAGCAATCTTGATACAGTCCGTTTTAGCTGTTTACTGCTTCTGCAACAGCTTTGAAAGTAACAATAATGGTCAAAACGTTGTTGAGTGAATCAGGTTCTAAAACTAAACATCATCCTTCATACCTTTATGATAGGGATGAAAAAAGGTAATTTGCTTGATAGAAACAGTGTAAGCTAAAGCATTCTTCATACAGTCCGTTTTAGCTGTTTTCTCCTTCTGCAAAAGCTTTGAAAGTAACAATAATGGTCAAAACGTTGTTGAGTGAATCAGGTTCTAAAACTAAACATCATCCTTCATACCATAATGATAGGGATTAAAAAAGGTCATTTGCTTGATAGAAACAGTTTAAGCTAAAGCAATCTTGATACAGTCCGTTTTAGCTGTTTACTCCTTCTGCAAAAGCTTTGAAAGTAACAATAATGGTCAAAACGTGGTTGAGTGAATCAGGTTTTAAAACTAAACATCATCCTTTATACCATAATGATAGGGATGAAAAAAGGTCATTTGCTTGATAGTAACAGTGAAAGTTAAAACCATTCTTCATACAGTCCGTTTTAGCTGTTTACTCCTTCTGCAAAAGCTTTGAAAGTAACAATAATGGTCAAAACGTGGTTGAGTGAATCAGGTTCTAAAACTAAACATCATCCTTCATACCATAATGATAGGGATGAAAAGGGTCATTTGCTTGATAGTAACAGTGAAAGTTAAAGCATTCTTCATACAGTCCGTTTTAGCTGTTTTCTCCTTCTGCAAAAGCTTTGAAAGTAACAATAATGGTCAAAACGTGGTTGAGTGAATCAGGTTCTAAAACTAATCCTAATCCATCATACCATGATGAAAATGGTGAAAAAGGTCATTTGCTTGATAGAAACAGTGTAAGCTAAAGGATTCTTTATACAGTCCGTTTTAGCAGTTTTCTCCTTCTGCAAAAGCTTTGAAAGTAACTATAATGGTCAAAACGTGGTTGAGTGAATCAGGTTCTAAAACTAAACATGATCCTTCATACCATAATGATAGGGATTAAAAAAGGTCATTTGCTTGATAGAAACAGTTTAAGCTAAAGCAATCTTGATACAGTCCGTTTTAGCTGTTTACTGCTTCTGCAACAGCTTTGAAAGTAACAATAATGGTCAAAACGTTGTTGAGTGAATCAGGTTCTAAAACTAAACATCATCCTTCATACCTTTATGATAGGGATGAAAAAAGGTAATTTGCTTGATAGAAACAGTGTAAGCTAAAGCATTCTTCATACAGTCCGTTTTAGCTGTTTTCTCCTTCTGCAAAAGCTTTGAAAGTAACAATAATGGTCAAAACGTTGTTGAGTGAATCAGGTTCTAAAACTAAACATCATCCTTCATACCATAATGATAGGGATTAAAAAAGGTCATTTGCTTGATAGAAACAGTTTAAGCTAAAGCAATCTTGATACAGTCCGTTTTAGCTGTTTACTCCTTCTGCAAAAGCTTTGAAAGTAACAATAATGGTCAAAACGTGGTTGAGTGAATCAGGTTTTAAAACTAAACATCATCCTTTATACCATAATGATAGGGATGAAAAAAGGTCATTTGCTTGATAGTAACAGTGAAAGTTAAAACCATTCTTCATACAGTCCGTTTTAGCTGTTTACTCCTTCTGCAAAAGCTTTGAAAGTAACAATAATGGTCAAAACGTGGTTGAGTGAATCAGGTTCTAAAACTAAACATCATCCTTCATACCATAATGATAGGGATGAAAAAGGGTCATTTGCTTGATAGTAACAGTGAAAGTTAAAGCATTCTTCATACAGTCCGTTTTAGCTGTTTTCTCCTTCTGCAAAAGCTTTGAAAGTAACAATAATGGTCAAAACGTGGTTGAGTGAATCAGGTTCTAAAACTAATCCTAATCCATCATACCATGATGAAAATGGTGAAAAAGGTCATTTGCTTGATAGAAACAGTGTAAGCTAAAGGATTCTTTATACATTCCGTTTTAGCAGTTTTCTCCTTCTGCAAAAGCTTTGAAAGTAACTATAATGGTCAAAACGTGGTTGAGTGAATCAGGTTCTAAAACTAAACATGATCCTTCATACCATAATGATAGGGATTAAAAAAGGTCATTTGCTTGATAGAAACAGTTTAAGCTAAAGCAATCTTGATACAGTCCGTTTTAGCTGTTTACTGCTTCTGCAACAGCTTTGAAAGTAACAATAATGGTCAAAACGTTGTTGAGTGAATCAGGTTCTAAAACTAAACATCATCCTTCATACCTTAATGATAGGGATGAAAAAAGGTAATTTGCTTGATAGAAACAGTGTAAGCTAAAGCATTCTTCATACAGTTCGTTTTAGCTGTTTACTCCTTCTGCAAAAGCTTTGAAAGTAACAATAATGGTCAAAACGTGGTTGAGTGAATCAGGTTCTAAAACTAAACATTATCCTTCATACCATAATGATAGGGATTAAAAAAGGTCATTTGCTTGATAGAAACAGTTTAAGCTAAAGCAATCTTGATACAGTCCGTTTTAGCTGTTTACTCCTTCTGCAAAAGCTTTGAAAGTAACTATAATGGTCAAAACGTGGTTGAGTGAATCAGGTTCTAAAACTAAACATCATCCTTCATACCTTAATGATAGGGATGAAAAAAGGTAATTTGCTTGATAAAAACAGTGTAAGCTAAAGCAATCTTGATACAGTCCGTTTTAGCTGTTTACTCCTTCTGCAAAAGCTTTGAAAGTAACAATAATGGTCAAAACGTTGTTGAGTGAATCAGGTTCTAAAACTAAACATCATCCTTCATACCATGATGAAAATGGTGAAAAAGGTCATTTGCTTGATAGAAACAGTGTAAGCTAAAAGATTCTTTATACAGTCCGTTGTAGCAGTTTTCTCCTTCTGCAAAAGCTTTGAAAGTAACTATAATGGTCAAAACGTGGTTGAGTGAATCAGGTTCTAAAACTAAACATCATCCTTCATACCATAATGATAGGGATTAAAAAAGGTCATTTGCTTGATAGAAACAGTTTAAGCTAAAGCAATCTTGATACAGTCCGTTTTAGCTGTTTACTCCTTCTGCAAAAGCTTTGAAAGTAACAATAATGGTCAAAACGTGGTTGAGTGAATCAGGTTCTAAAACTAAACATGATCCTTCATACCATAATGATAGGGATTAAAAAAGGTAATTTGCTTGATAGAAACAGTTTAAGCTAAAGCAATCTTGATACAGTCCGTTTTAGCTGTTTACTGCTTCTGCAACAGCTTTGAAAGTAACAATAATGGTCAAAACGTTGTTGAGTGAATCAGGTTCTAAAACTAAACATCATCCTTCATACCTTTATGATAGGGATGAAAAAAGGTAATTTGCTTGATAGAAACAGTGTAAGCTAAAGCATTCTTCATACAGTCCGTTTTAGCTGTTTTCTCCTTCTGCAAAAGCTTTGAAAGTAACAATAATGGTCAAAACGTTGTTGAGTGAATCAGGTTCAAAAACTAAACATCATCCTTCATACCATAATGATAGGGATTAAAAAAGGTCATTTGCTTGATAGAAACAGTTTAAGCTAAAGCAATCTTGATACAGTCCGTTTTAGCTGTTTACTCCTTCTGCAAAAGCTTTGAAAGTAACAATAATGGTCAAAACGTGGTTGAGTGAATCAGGTTTTAAAACTAAACATCATCCTTTATACCATAATGATAGGGATGAAAAAAGGTCATTTGCTTGATGGTAACAGTGAAAGTTAAAACCATTCTTCATACAGTCCGTTTTAGCTGTTTACTCCTTCTGCAAAAGCTTTGAAAGTAACAATAATGGTCAAAACGTGGTTGAGTGAATCAGGTTTTAAAACTAAACATCATCCTTCATACCATAATGATAGGGATGAAAAAAGGTCATTTGCTTGATAGTAACAGTGAAAGTTAAAACCATTCTTCATACAGTCCGTTTTAGCTGTTTACTCCTTCTGCAAAAGCTTTGAAAGTAACAATAATGGTCAAAACGTTGTTGAGTGAATCAGGTTCTAAAACTAAACATCATCCTTCATACCATGATGAAAATGGTGAAAAAGGTCATTTGCTTGATAGAAACAGTGTAAGCTAAAAGATTCTTTATACAGTCCGTTGTAGCAGTTTTCTCCTTCTGCAAAAGCTTTGAAAGTAACTATAATGGTCAAAACGTGGTTGAGTGAATCAGGTTCTAAAACTAAACATCATCCTTCATACCATAATGATAGGGATTAAAAAAGGTCATTTGCTTGATAGAAACAGTTTAAGCTAAAGCAATCTTGATACAGTCCGTTTTAGCTGTTTACTGCTTCTGCAACAGCTTTGAAAGTAACAATAATGGTCAAAACGTTGTTGAGTGAATCAGGTTCTAAAACTAAACATCATCCTTCATACCATAATGATAGGGATTAAAAAAGGTCATTTGCTCGATAGAAACAGTTTAAGCTAAAGCAATCTTGATACAGTCCGTTTTAGCTGTTTACTCCTTCTGCAAAAGCTTTGAAAGTAACAATAATGGTCAAAACGTGGTTGAGTGAATCAGGTTTTAAAACTAAACATCATCCTTTATACCATAATGATAGGGATGAAAAAAGGTCATTTGCTTGATAGTAAGAGTGAAAGTTAAAACCATTCTTCATACAGTCCGTTTTAGCTGTTTACTCCTTCTGCAAAAGCTTTGAAAGTAACAATAATGGTCAAAACGTGGTTGAGTGAATCAGGTTCTAAAACTAAACATCATCCTTCATACCATAATGATAGGGATGAAAAAGGGTCATTTGCTTGATAGTAACAGTGAAAGTTAAAGCATTCTTCATACAGTCCGTTTTAGCTGTTTTCTCCTTCTGCAAAAGCTTTGAAAGTAACAATAATGGTCAAAACGTGGTTGAGTGAATCAGGTTCTAAAACTAATCCTAATCCATCATACCATGATGAAAATGGTGAAAAAGGTCATTTGCTTGATAGAAACAGTGTAAGCTAAAGGATTCTTTATACAGTCCGTTTTAGCAGTTTTCTCCTTCTGCAAAAGCTTTGAAAGTAACTATAATGGTCAAAACGTGGTTGAGTGAATCAGGTTCTAAAACTAAACATGATCCTTCATACCATAATGATAGGGATTAAAAAAGGTCATTTGCTTGATAGAAACAGTTTAAGCTAAAGCAATCTTGATACAGTCCGTTTTAGCTGTTTACTCCTTCTGCAAAAGCTTTGAAAGTAACAATAATGGTCAAAACGTGGTTGAGTGAATCAGGTTTTAAAACTAAACATCATCCTTTATACCATAATGATAGGGATGAAAAAAGGTCATTTGCTTGATGGTAACAGTGAAAGTTAAAACCATTCTTCATACAGTCCGTTTTAGCTGTTTACTCCTTCTGCAAAAGCTTTGAAAGTAACAATAATGGTCAAAACGTGGTTGAGTGAATCAGGTTTTAAAACTAAACATCATCCTTCATACCATAATGATAGGGATGAAAAAAGGTCATTTGCTTGATAGTAACAGTGAAAGTTAAAACCATTCTTCATACAGTCCGTTTTAGCTGTTTACTCCTTCTGCAAAAGCTTTGAAAGTAACAATAATGGTCAAAACGTTGTTGAGTGAATCAGGTTCTAAAACTAAACATCATCCTTCATACCATGATGAAAATGGTGAAAAAGGTCATTTGCTTGATAGAAACAGTGTAAGCTAAAAGATTCTTTATACAGTCCGTTGTAGCAGTTTTCTCCTTCTGCAAAAGCTTTGAAAGTAACTATAATGGTCAAAACGTGGTTGAGTGAATCAGGTTCTAAAACTAAACATCATCCTTCATACCATAATGATAGGGATTAAAAAAGGTCATTTGCTTGATAGAAACAGTTTAAGCTAAAGCAATCTTGATACAGTCCGTTTTAGCTGTTTACTGCTTCTGCAACAGCTTTGAAAGTAACAATAATGGTCAAAACGTTGTTGAGTGAATCAGGTTCTAAAACTAAACATCATCCTTCATACCATAATGATAGGGATTAAAAAAGGTCATTTGCTCGATAGAAACAGTTTAAGCTAAAGCAATCTTGATACAGTCCGTTTTAGCTGTTTACTCCTTCTGCAAAAGCTTTGAAAGTAACAATAATGGTCAAAACGTGGTTGAGTGAATCAGGTTTTAAAACTAAACATCATCCTTTATACCATAATGATAGGGATGAAAAAAGGTCATTTGCTTGATGGTAACAGTGAAAGTTAAAACCATTCTTCATACAGTCCGTTTTAGCTGTTTACTCCTTCTGCAAAAGCTTTGAAAGTAACAATAATGGTCAAAACGTGGTTGAGTGAATCAGGTTTTAAAACTAAACATCATCCTTCATACCATAATGATAGGGATGAAAAAAGGTCATTTGCTTGATAGTAACAGTGAAAGTTAAAACCATTCTTCATACAGTCCGTTTTAGCTGTTTACTCCTTCTGCAAAAGCTTTGAAAGTAACAATAATGGTCAAAACGTTGTTGAGTGAATCAGGTTCTAAAACTAAACATCATCCTTCATACCTTTATGATAGGGATGAAAAAAGGTAATTTGCTTGATAGAAACAGTGTAAGCTAAAGCATTCTTCATACAGTCCGTTTTAGCTGTTTTCTCCTTCTGCAAAAGCTTTGAAAGTAACAATAATGGTCAAAACGTTGTTGAGTGAATCAGGTTCTAAAACTAAACATCATCCTTCATACCATAATGATAGGGATTAAAAAAGGTCATTTGCTTGATAGAAACAGTTTAAGCTAAAGCAATCTTGATACAGTCCGTTTTAGCTGTTTACTCCTTCTGCAAAAGCTTTGAAAGTAACAATAATGGTCAAAACGTGGTTGAGTGAATCAGGTTTTAAAACTAAACATCATCCTTTATACCATAATGATAGGGATGAAAAAAGGTCATTTGCTTGATAGTAACAGTGAAAGTTAAAACCATTCTTCATACAGTCCGTTTTAGCTGTTTACTCCTTCTGCAAAAGCTTTGAAAGTAACAATAATGGTCAAAACGTGGTTGAGTGAATCAGGTTTTAAAACTAAACATCATCCTTTATACCATAATGATAGGGATGAAAAAAGGTCATTTGCTTGATAGTAACAGTGAAAGTTAAAACCATTCTTCATACAGTCCGTTTTAGCTGTTTACTCCTTCTGCAAAAGCTTTGAAAGTAACAATAATGGTCAAAACGTGGTTGAGTGAATCAGGTTCTAAAACTAAACATCATCCTTCATACCATAATGATAGGGATGAAAAAGGGTCATTTGCTTGATAGTAACAGTGAAAGTTAAAGCATTCTTCATACAGTCCGTTTTAGCTGTTTTCTCCTTCTGCAAAAGCTTTGAAAGTAACAATAATGGTCAAAACGTGGTTGAGTGAATCAGGTTCTAAAACTAATCCTAATCCATCATACCATGATGAAAATGGTGAAAAAGGTCATTTGCTTGATAGAAACAGTGTAAGCTAAAGGATTCTTTATACATTCCGTTTTAGCAGTTTTCTCCTTCTGCAAAAGCTTTGAAAGTAACTATAATGGTCAAAACGTGGTTGAGTGAATCAGGTTCTAAAACTAAACATGATCCTTCATACCATAATGATAGGGATTAAAAAAGGTCATTTGCTTGATAGAAACAGTTTAAGCTAAAGCAATCTTGATACAGTCCGTTTTAGCTGTTTACTGCTTCTGCAACAGCTTTGAAAGTAACAATAATGGTCAAAACGTTGTTGAGTGAATCAGGTTCTAAAACTAAACATCATCCTTCATACCTTAATGATAGGGATGAAAAAAGGTAATTTGCTTGATAGAAACAGTGTAAGCTAAAGCATTCTTCATACAGTTCGTTTTAGCTGTTTACTCCTTCTGCAAAAGCTTTGAAAGTAACAATAATGGTCAAAACGTGGTTGAGTGAATCAGGTTCTAAAACTAAACATTATCCTTCATACCATAATGATAGGGATTAAAAAAGGTCATTTGCTTGATAGAAACAGTTTAAGCTAAAGCAATCTTGATACAGTCCGTTTTAGCTGTTTACTCCTTCTGCAAAAGCTTTGAAAGTAACTATAATGGTCAAAACGTTGTTGAGTGAATCAGGTTCTAAAACTAAACATCATCCTTCATACCTTTATGATAGGGATGAAAAAAGGTAATTTGCTTGATAGAAACAGTGTAAGCTAAAGCATTCTTCATACAGTCCGTTTTAGCTGTTTTCTCCTTCTGCAAAAGCTTTGAAAGTAACAATAATGGTCAAAACGTTGTTGAGTGAATCAGGTTCTAAAACTAAACATCATCCTTCATACCATAATGATAGGGATTAAAAAAGGTCATTTGCTTGATAGAAACAGTTTAAGCTAAAGCAATCTTGATACAGTCCGTTTTAGCTGTTTACTCCTTCTGCAAAAGCTTTGAAAGTAACAATAATGGTCAAAACGTGGTTGAGTGAATCAGGTTTTAAAACTAAACATCATCCTTTATACCATAATGATAGGGATGAAAAAAGGTCATTTGCTTGATGGTAACAGTGAAAGTTAAAACCATTCTTCATACAGTCCGTTTTAGCTGTTTACTCCTTCTGCAAAAGCTTTGAAAGTAACAATAATGGTCAAAACGTGGTTGAGTGAATCAGGTTTTAAAACTAAACATCATCCTTCATACCATAATGATAGGGATGAAAAAAGGTCATTTGCTTGATAGTAACAGTGAAAGTTAAAACCATTCTTCATACAGTCCGTTTTAGCTGTTTACTCCTTCTGCAAAAGCTTTGAAAGTAACAATAATGGTCAAAACGTTGTTGAGTGAATCAGGTTCTAAAACTAAACATCATCCTTCATACCATGATGAAAATGGTGAAAAAGGTCATTTGCTTGATAGAAACAGTGTAAGCTAAAAGATTCTTTATACAGTCCGTTGTAGCAGTTTTCTCCTTCTGCAAAAGCTTTGAAAGTAACTATAATGGTCAAAACGTGGTTGAGTGAATCAGGTTCTAAAACTAAACATCATCCTTCATACCATAATGATAGGGATTAAAAAAGGTCATTTGCTTGATAGAAACAGTTTAAGCTAAAGCAATCTTGATACAGTCCGTTTTAGCTGTTTACTGCTTCTGCAACAGCTTTGAAAGTAACAATAATGGTCAAAACGTTGTTGAGTGAATCAGGTTCTAAAACTAAACATCATCCTTCATACCTTTATGATAGGGATGAAAAAAGGTAATTTGCTTGATAGAAACAGTGTAAGCTAAAGCATTCTTCATACAGTCCGTTTTAGCTGTTTTCTCCTTCTGCAAAAGCTTTGAAAGTAACAATAATGGTCAAAACGTTGTTGAGTGAATCAGGTTCTAAAACTAAACATCATCCTTCATACCATAATGATAGGGATTAAAAAAGGTCATTTGCTTGATAGAAACAGTTTAAGCTAAAGCAATCTTGATACAGTCCGTTTTAGCTGTTTACTCCTTCTGCAAAAGCTTTGAAAGTAACAATAATGGTCAAAACGTGGTTGAGTGAATCAGGTTTTAAAACTAAACATCATCCTTTATACCATAATGATAGGGATGAAAAAAGGTCATTTGCTTGATAGTAACAGTGAAAGTTAAAAGCATTCTTCATACAGTCCGTTTTAGCTGTTTACTCCTTCTGCAAAAGCTTTGAAAGTAACAATAATGGTCAAAACGTGGTTGAGTGAATCAGGTTTTAAAACTAAACATCATCCTTTATACCATAATGATAGGGATGAAAAAAGGTCATTTGCTTGATAGTAACAGTGAAAGTTAAAACCATTCTTCATACAGTCCGTTTTAGCTGTTTACTCCTTCTGCAAAAGCTTTGAAAGTAACAATAATGGTCAAAACGTGGTTGAGTGAATCAGGTTCTAAAACTAAACATCATCCTTCATACCATAATGATAGGGATGAAAAAGGGTCATTTGCTTGATAGTAACAGTGAAAGTTAAAGCATTCTTCATACAGTCCGTTTTAGCTGTTTTCTCCTTCTGCAAAAGCTTTGAAAGTAACAATAATGGTCAAAACGTGGTTGAGTGAATCAGGTTCTAAAACTAATCCTAATCCATCATACCATGATGAAAATGGTGAAAAAGGTCATTTGCTTGATAGAAACAGTGTAAGCTAAAGGATTCTTTATACATTCCGTTTTAGCAGTTTTCTCCTTCTGCAAAAGCTTTGAAAGTAACTATAATGGTCAAAACGTGGTTGAGTGAATCAGGTTCTAAAACTAAACATGATCCTTCATACCATAATGATAGGGATTAAAAAAGGTCATTTGCTTGATAGAAACAGTTTAAGCTAAAGCAATCTTGATACAGTCCGTTTTAGCTGTTTACTGCTTCTGCAACAGCTTTGAAAGTAACAATAATGGTCAAAACGTTGTTGAGTGAATCAGGTTCTAAAACTAAACATCATCCTTCATACCTTAATGATAGGGATGAAAAAAGGTAATTTGCTTGATAGAAACAGTGTAAGCTAAAGCATTCTTCATACAGTTCGTTTTAGCTGTTTACTCCTTCTGCAAAAGCTTTGAAAGTAACAATAATGGTCAAAACGTGGTTGAGTGAATCAGGTTCTAAAACTAAACATTATCCTTCATACCATAATGATAGGGATTAAAAAAGGTCATTTGCTTGATAGAAACAGTTTAAGCTAAAGCAATCTTGATACAGTCCGTTTTAGCTGTTTACTCCTTCTGCAAAAGCTTTGAAAGTAACTATAATGGTCAAAACGTGGTTGAGTGAATCAGGTTCTAAAACTAAACATCATCCTTCATACCATAATGATAGGGATTAAAAAAGGTCATTTGCTTGATAGAAACAGTTTAAGCTAAAGCAATCTTGATACAGTCCGTTTTAGCTGTTTACTGCTTCTGCAACAGCTTTGAAAGTAACAATAATGGTCAAAACGTTGTTGAGTGAATCAGGTTCTAAAACTAAACATCATCCTTCATACCTTAATGATAGGGATGAAAAAAGGTAATTTGCTTGATAAAAACAGTGTAAGCTAAAGCATTCTTCATACAGTCCGTTTTAGCTGTTTTCTCCTTCTGCAAAAGCTTTGAAAGTAACAATAATGGTCAAAACGTTGTTGAGTGAATCAGGTTCTAAAACTAAACATCATCCTTCATACCTTTATGATAGGGATGAAAAAAGGTAATTTGCTTGATAGAAACAGTGTAAGCTAAAGCATTCTTCATACAGTCCGTTTTAGCTGTTTTCTCCTTCTGCAAAAGCTTTGAAAGTAACAATAATGGTCAAAACGTTGTTGAGTGAATCAGGTTCTAAAACTAAACATCATCCTTCATACCATAATGATAGGGATTAAAAAAGGTCATTTGCTTGATAGAAACAGTTTAAGCTAAAGCAATCTTGATACAGTCCGTTTTAGCTGTTTACTCCTTCTGCAAAAGCTTTGAAAGTAACAATAATGGTCAAAACGTGGTTGAGTGAATCAGGTTTTAAAACTAAACATCATCCTTTATACCATAATGATAGGGATGAAAAAAGGTCATTTGCTTGATAGTAACAGTGAAAGTTAAAACCATTCTTCATACAGTCCGTTTTAGCTGTTTACTCCTTCTGCAAAAGCTTTGAAAGTAACAATAATGGTCAAAACGTGGTTGAGTGAATCAGGTTTTAAAACTAAACATCATCCTTTATACCATAATGATAGGGATGAAAAAAGGTCATTTGCTTGATAGTAACAGTTTAAGCTAAAGCAATCTTGATACAGTCCGTTTTAGCTGTTTACTCCTTCTGCAAAAGCTTTGAAAGTAACAATAATGGTCAAAACGTGGTTGAGTGAATCAGGTTTTAAAACTAAACATCATCCTTTATACCATAATGATAGGGATGAAAAAAGGTCATTTGCTTGATAGAAACAGTGTAAGCTAAAGGATTCTTTATACATTCCGTTTTAGCAGTTTTCTCCTTCTGCAAAAGCTTTGAAAGTAACTATAATGGTCAAAACGTGGTTGAGTGAATCAGGTTCTAAAACTAAACATGATCCTTCATACCATAATGATAGGGATTAAAAAAGGTCATTTGCTTGATAGAAACAGTTTAAGCTAAAGCAATCTTGATACAGTCCGTTTTAGCTGTTTACTGCTTCTGCAACAGCTTTGAAAGTAACAATAATGGTCAAAACGTTGTTGAGTGAATCAGGTTCTAAAACTAAACATCATCCTTCATACCTTAATGATAGGGATGAAAAAAGGTAATTTGCTTGATAGAAACAGTGTAAGCTAAAGCATTCTTCATACAGTTCGTTTTAGCTGTTTACTCCTTCTGCAAAAGCTTTGAAAGTAACAATAATGGTCAAAACGTGGTTGAGTGAATCAGGTTCTAAAACTAAACATTATCCTTCATACCATAATGATAGGGATTAAAAAAGGTCATTTGCTTGATAGAAACAGTTTAAGCTAAAGCAATCTTGATACAGTCCGTTTTAGCTGTTTACTCCTTCTGCAAAAGCTTTGAAAGTAACTATAATGGTCAAAACGTTGTTGAGTGAATCAGGTTCTAAAACTAAACATCATCCTTCATACCTTTATGATAGGGATGAAAAAAGGTAATTTGCTTGATAGAAACAGTGTAAGCTAAAGCATTCTTCATACAGTCCGTTTTAGCTGTTTTCTCCTTCTGCAAAAGCTTTGAAAGTAACAATAATGGTCAAAACGTTGTTGAGTGAATCAGGTTCTAAAACTAAACATCATCCTTCATACCATAATGATAGGGATTAAAAAAGGTCATTTGCTTGATAGAAACAGTTTAAGCTAAAGCAATCTTGATACAGTCCGTTTTAGCTGTTTACTCCTTCTGCAAAAGCTTTGAAAGTAACAATAATGGTCAAAACGTGGTTGAGTGAATCAGGTTTTAAAACTAAACATCATCCTTTATACCATAATGATAGGGATGAAAAAAGGTCATTTGCTTGATGGTAACAGTGAAAGTTAAAACCATTCTTCATACAGTCCGTTTTAGCTGTTTACTCCTTCTGCAAAAGCTTTGAAAGTAACAATAATGGTCAAAACGTGGTTGAGTGAATCAGGTTTTAAAACTAAACATCATCCTTCATACCATAATGATAGGGATGAAAAAAGGTCATTTGCTTGATAGTAACAGTGAAAGTTAAAACCATTCTTCATACAGTCCGTTTTAGCTGTTTACTCCTTCTGCAAAAGCTTTGAAAGTAACAATAATGGTCAAAACGTTGTTGAGTGAATCAGGTTCTAAAACTAAACATCATCCTTCATACCATGATGAAAATGGTGAAAAAGGTCATTTGCTTGATAGAAACAGTGTAAGCTAAAAGATTCTTTATACAGTCCGTTGTAGCAGTTTTCTCCTTCTGCAAAAGCTTTGAAAGTAACTATAATGGTCAAAACGTGGTTGAGTGAATCAGGTTCTAAAACTAAACATCATCCTTCATACCATAATGATAGGGATTAAAAAAGGTCATTTGCTTGATAGAAACAGTTTAAGCTAAAGCAATCTTGATACAGTCCGTTTTAGCTGTTTACTGCTTCTGCAACAGCTTTGAAAGTAACAATAATGGTCAAAACGTTGTTGAGTGAATCAGGTTCTAAAACTAAACATCATCCTTCATACCTTTATGATAGGGATGAAAAAAGGTAATTTGCTTGATAGAAACAGTGTAAGCTAAAGCATTCTTCATACAGTCCGTTTTAGCTGTTTTCTCCTTCTGCAAAAGCTTTGAAAGTAACAATAATGGTCAAAACGTTGTTGAGTGAATCAGGTTCTAAAACTAAACATCATCCTTCATACCATAATGATAGGGATTAAAAAAGGTCATTTGCTTGATAGAAACAGTTTAAGCTAAAGCAATCTTGATACAGTCCGTTTTAGCTGTTTACTCCTTCTGCAAAAGCTTTGAAAGTAACAATAATGGTCAAAACGTGGTTGAGTGAATCAGGTTTTAAAACTAAACATCATCCTTTATACCATAATGATAGGGATGAAAAAAGGTCATTTGCTTGATAGTAACAGTGAAAGTTAAAAGCATTCTTCATACAGTCCGTTTTAGCTGTTTACTCCTTCTGCAAAAGCTTTGAAAGTAACAATAATGGTCAAAACGTGGTTGAGTGAATCAGGTTTTAAAACTAAACATCATCCTTTATACCATAATGATAGGGATGAAAAAAGGTCATTTGCTTGATAGTAACAGTGAAAGTTAAAACCATTCTTCATACAGTCCGTTTTAGCTGTTTACTCCTTCTGCAAAAGCTTTGAAAGTAACAATAATGGTCAAAACGTGGTTGAGTGAATCAGGTTCTAAAACTAAACATCATCCTTCATACCATAATGATAGGGATGAAAAAGGGTCATTTGCTTGATAGTAACAGTGAAAGTTAAAGCATTCTTCATACAGTCCGTTTTAGCTGTTTTCTCCTTCTGCAAAAGCTTTGAAAGTAACAATAATGGTCAAAACGTGGTTGAGTGAATCAGGTTCTAAAACTAATCCTAATCCATCATACCATGATGAAAATGGTGAAAAAGGTCATTTGCTTGATAGAAACAGTGTAAGCTAAAGGATTCTTTATACATTCCGTTTTAGCAGTTTTCTCCTTCTGCAAAAGCTTTGAAAGTAACTATAATGGTCAAAACGTGGTTGAGTGAATCAGGTTCTAAAACTAAACATGATCCTTCATACCATAATGATAGGGATTAAAAAAGGTCATTTGCTTGATAGAAACAGTTTAAGCTAAAGCAATCTTGATACAGTCCGTTTTAGCTGTTTACTGCTTCTGCAACAGCTTTGAAAGTAACAATAATGGTCAAAACGTTGTTGAGTGAATCAGGTTCTAAAACTAAACATCATCCTTCATACCTTAATGATAGGGATGAAAAAAGGTAATTTGCTTGATAGAAACAGTGTAAGCTAAAGCATTCTTCATACAGTTCGTTTTAGCTGTTTACTCCTTCTGCAAAAGCTTTGAAAGTAACAATAATGGTCAAAACGTGGTTGAGTGAATCAGGTTCTAAAACTAAACATTATCCTTCATACCATAATGATAGGGATTAAAAAAGGTCATTTGCTTGATAGAAACAGTTTAAGCTAAAGCAATCTTGATACAGTCCGTTTTAGCTGTTTACTCCTTCTGCAAAAGCTTTGAAAGTAACTATAATGGTCAAAACGTGGTTGAGTGAATCAGGTTCTAAAACTAAACATCATCCTTCATACCATAATGATAGGGATTAAAAAAGGTCATTTGCTTGATAGAAACAGTTTAAGCTAAAGCAATCTTGATACAGTCCGTTTTAGCTGTTTACTGCTTCTGCAACAGCTTTGAAAGTAACAATAATGGTCAAAACGTTGTTGAGTGAATCAGGTTCTAAAACTAAACATCATCCTTCATACCTTAATGATAGGGATGAAAAAAGGTAATTTGCTTGATAAAAACAGTGTAAGCTAAAGCATTCTTCATACAGTCCGTTTTAGCTGTTTTCTCCTTCTGCAAAAGCTTTGAAAGTAACAATAATGGTCAAAACGTTGTTGAGTGAATCAGGTTCTAAAACTAAACATCATCCTTCATACCATAATGATAGGGATGAAAAAAGGTCATTTGCTTGATAGTAACAGTGAAAGTTAAAACCATTCTTCATACAGTCCGTTTTAGCTGTTTACTGCTTCTGCAACAGCTTTGAAAGTAACAATAATGGTCAAAACGTGGTTGAGTGAATCAGGTTTTAAAACTAAACATCATCCTTCATACCATAATGATAGGGATGAAAAAAGGTCATTTGCTTGATAGTAACAGTGAAAGTTAAAACCATTCTTCATACAGTCCGTTTTAGCTGTTTACTCCTTCTGCAAAAGCTTTGAAAGTAACAATAATGGTCAAAACGTTGTTGAGTGAATCAGGTTCTAAAACTAAACATCATCCTTCATACCATGATGAAAATGGTGAAAAAGGTCATTTGCTTGATAGAAACAGTGTAAGCTAAAAGATTCTTTATACAGTCCGTTGTAGCAGTTTTCTCCTTCTGCAAAAGCTTTGAAAGTAACTATAATGGTCAAAACGTGGTTGAGTGAATCAGGTTCTAAAACTAAACATCATCCTTCATACCATAATGATAGGGATTAAAAAAGGTCATTTGCTTGATAGAAACAGTTTAAGCTAAAGCAATCTTGATACAGTCCGTTTTAGCTGTTTACTGCTTCTGCAACAGCTTTGAAAGTAACAATAATGGTCAAAACGTTGTTGAGTGAATCAGGTTCTAAAACTAAACATCATCCTTCATACCATAATGATAGGGATTAAAAAAGGTCATTTGCTCGATAGAAACAGTTTAAGCTAAAGCAATCTTGATACAGTCCGTTTTAGCTGTTTACTCCTTCTGCAAAAGCTTTGAAAGTAACAATAATGGTCAAAACGTGGTTGAGTGAATCAGGTTTTAAAACTAAACATCATCCTTTATACCATAATGATAGGGATGAAAAAAGGTCATTTGCTTGATAGTAAGAGTGAAAGTTAAAACCATTCTTCATACAGTCCGTTTTAGCTGTTTACTCCTTCTGCAAAAGCTTTGAAAGTAACAATAATGGTCAAAACGTGGTTGAGTGAATCAGGTTCTAAAACTAAACATGATCCTTCATACCATAATGATAGGGATTAAAAAAGGTAATTTGCTTGATAGAAACAGTTTAAGCTAAAGCAATCTTGATACAGTCCGTTTTAGCTGTTTACTGCTTCTGCAAAAGCTTTGAAAGTAACAATAATGGTCAAAACGTGGTTGAGTGAATCAGGTTCTAAAACTAAACATCATCCTTCATACCTTAATGATAGGGATGAAAAAAGGTAATTTGCTTGATAGAAACAGTGTAAGCTAAAGCATTCTTCATACAGTCCGTTTTAGCTGTTTTCTCCTTCTGCAAAAGCTTTGAAAGTAACAATAATGGTCAAAACGTTGTTGAGTGAATCAGGTTCTAAAACTAAACATCATCCTTCATACCATAATGATAGGGATGAAAAAAGGTCATTTGCTTGATAGTAACAGTGAAAGTTAGAACCATTCTTCATACAGTCCGTTTTAGCTGTTTACTGCTTCTGCAACAGCTTTGAAAGTAACAATAATGGTCAAAACGTGGTTGAGTGAATCAGGTTTTAAAACTAAACATCATCCTTCATACCATAATGATAGGGATGAAAAAAGGTCATTTGCTTGATAGTAACAGTGAAAGTTAAAACCATTCTTCATACAGTCCGTTTTAGCTGTTTACTCCTTCTGCAAAAGCTTTGAAAGTAACAATAATGGTCAAAACGTTGTTGAGTGAATCAGGTTCTAAAACTAAACATCATCCTTCATACCATGATGAAAATGGTGAAAAAGGTCATTTGCTTGATAGAAACAGTGTAAGCTAAAAGATTCTTTATACAGTCCGTTGTAGCAGTTTTCTCCTTCTGCAAAAGCTTTGAAAGTAACTATAATGGTCAAAACGTGGTTGAGTGAATCAGGTTCTAAAACTAAACATCATCCTTCATACCATAATGATAGGGATTAAAAAAGGTCATTTGCTTGATAGAAACAGTTTAAGCTAAAGCAATCTTGATACAGTCCGTTTTAGCTGTTTACTGCTTCTGCAACAGCTTTGAAAGTAACAATAATGGTCAAAACGTTGTTGAGTGAATCAGGTTCTAAAACTAAACATCATCCTTCATACCATAATGATAGGGATTAAAAAAGGTCATTTGCTCGATAGAAACAGTTTAAGCTAAAGCAATCTTGATACAGTCCGTTTTAGCTGTTTACTCCTTCTGCAAAAGCTTTGAAAGTAACAATAATGGTCAAAACGTGGTTGAGTGAATCAGGTTTTAAAACTAAACATCATCCTTTATACCATAATGATAGGGATGAAAAAAGGTCATTTGCTTGATAGTAAGAGTGAAAGTTAAAACCATTCTTCATACAGTCCGTTTTAGCTGTTTACTCCTTCTGCAAAAGCTTTGAAAGTAACAATAATGGTCAAAACGTGGTTGAGTGAATCAGGTTCTAAAACTAAACATGATCCTTCATACCATAATGATAGGGATTAAAAAAGGTAATTTGCTTGATAGAAACAGTTTAAGCTAAAGCAATCTTGATACAGTCCGTTTTAGCTGTTTACTGCTTCTGCAAAAGCTTTGAAAGTAACAATAATGGTCAAAACGTGGTTGAGTGAATCAGGTTCTAAAACTAATCCTAATCCATCATACCATGATGAAAATGGTGAAAAAGGTCATTTGCTTGATAGAAACAGTGTAAGCTAAAGGATTCTTTATACAGTCCGTTTTAGCAGTTTTCTCCTTCTGCAAAAGCTTTGAAAGTAACTATAATGGTCAAAACGTGGTTGAGTGAATCAGGTTCTAAAACTAAACATGATCCTTCATACCATAATGATAGGGATTAAAAAAGGTCATTTGCTTGATAGAAACAGTTTAAGCTAAAGCAATCTTGATACAGTCCGTTTTAGCTGTTTTCTCCTTCTGCAAAAGCTTTGAAAGTAACAATAATGGTCAAAACGTGGTTGAGTGAATCAGGTTCTAAAACTAATCCTAATCCATCATACCATGATGAAAATGGTGAAAAAAGTCATTTGCTTGATAGAAACAGTGTAAGCTAAAGGATTCTTTATACAGTCCGTTTTAGCAGTTTTCTCCTTCTGCAAAAGCTTTGAAAGTAACTATAATGGTCAAAACGTGGTTGAGTGAATCAGGTTCTAAAACTAAACATGATCCTTCATACCATAATGATAGGGATTAAAAAAGGTCATTTGCTTGATAGAAACAGTTTAAGCTAAAACATTCTAAAACTAAAACTAAACATAATCCTTCATACCTTAATGATAATGATGAAAAGGGGTCATTTATTTGATAGAAACAGTGTAAGCTAAAACATTCTAAAACTAAAACTAAACATAATCCTTCATACCTTAATGATAATGATGAAAAGGGGTCATTTATTTGATAGAAACAGTGTAAGCTAAAGCATTCTTCATACAGTCCGTTTTAGCTGTTTACTCCTTCTGCAAAAGCTTTGAAAGTAACAATAATGGTCAAAACGTGGTTGAGTGAATCAGGTTTTAAAACTAAACATCATCCTTTATACCATAATGATAGGGATGAAAAAAGGTCATTTGCTTGATAGTAACAGTGAAAGTTAAAACCATTCTTCATACAGTCCGTTTTAGCTGTTTACTCCTTCTGCAAAAGCTTTGAAAGTAACAATAATGGTCAAAACGTGGTTGAGTGAATCAGGTTCTAAAACTAAACATCATCCTTCATACCATAATGATAGGGATGAAAAAGGGTCATTTGCTTGATAGTAACAGTGAAAGTTAAAGCATTCTTCATACAGTCCGTTTTAGCTGTTTTCTCCTTCTGCAAAAGCTTTGAAAGTAACAATAATGGTAAAAAACGTGGTTGAGTGAATCAGGTTCTAAAACTAAACATCATCCTTTATACCATAATGATAGGGATGAAAAAAGGTAATTTGCTTGATAGAAACAGTGTAAGCTAAAGGATTCTTTATACAGTCCGTTTTAGCTGTTTTCTCCTTCTGCAAAAGCTTTGAAAGTAACAATAATGGTCAAAACGTGGTTGAGTGAATCAGGTTCTAAAACTAATCCTAATCCATCATACCATGATGAAAATGGTGAAAAAGGTCATTTGCTTGATAGAAACAGTGTAAGCTAAAGGATTCTTTATACAGTCCGTTTTAGCAGTTTTCTCCTTCTGCAAAAGCTTTGAAAGTAACTATAATGGTCAAAACGTGGTTGAGTGAATCAGGTTCTAAAACTAAACATGATCCTTAATACCATAATGATAGGGATTAAAAAAGGTCATTTGCTTGATAGAAACAGTTTAAGCTAAAGCAATTTTGATACAGTCCGTTTTAGCTGTTTACTGCTTCTGCAACAGCTTTGAAAGTAACAATAATGGTCAAAACGTTGTTGAGTGAATCAGGTTCTAAAACTAAACATCATCCTTCATACCTTAATGATAGGGATGAAAAAAGGTAATTTGCTTGATAGAAACAGTGTAAGCTAAAGCATTCTTCATACAGTCCGTTTTAGCTGTTTTCTCCTTCTGCAAAAGCTTTGAAAGTAACAATAATGGTCAAAACGTTGTTGAGTGAGTCAGGTTCAAAAACTAAACATCATCCTTCATACCATAATGATAGGGATGAAAAAAGGTCATTTGCTTGATAGTAACAGTGAAAGTTAAAACCATTCTTCATACAGTCCGTTTTAGCTGTTTTCTCCTTCTGCAAAAGCTTTGAAAGTAACAATAATGGTAAAAAACGTGGTTGAGTGAATCAGGTTCTAAAACTAAACATCATCCTTTATACCATAATGATAGGGATGAAAAAAGGTAATTTGCTTGATAGAAACAGTGTAAGCTAAAGGATTCTTTATACAGTCCGTTTTAGCTGTTTTCTCCTTCTGCAAAAGCTTTGAAAGTAACAATAATGGTCAAAACGTGGTTGAGTGAATCAGGTTCTAAAACTAATCCTAATCCATCATACCATGATGAAAATGGTGAAAAAGGTCATTTGCTTGATAGAAACAGTGTAAGCTAAAGGATTCTTTATACAGTCCGTTTTAGCAGTTTTCTCCTTCTGCAAAAGCTTTGAAAGTAACTATAATGGTCAAAACGTGGTTGAGTGAATCAGGTTCTAAAACTAAACATGATCCTTCATACCATAATGATAGGGATTAAAAAAGGTCATTTGCTTGATAGAAACAGTTTAAGCTAAAGCAATCTTGATACAGTCCGTTTTAGCTGTTTACTGCTTCTGCAACAGCTTTGAAAGTAACAATAATGGTCAAAACGTTGTTGAGTGAATCAGGTTCTAAAACTAAACATCATCCTTCATACCTTAATGATAGGGATGAAAAAAGGTAATTTGCTTGATAGAAACAGTGTAAGCTAAAGCATTCTTCATACAGTCCGTTTTAGCTGTTTTCTCCTTCTGCAAAAGCTTTGAAAGTAACAATAATGGTCAAAACGTTGTTGAGTGAATCAGGTTCTAAAACTAAACATCATCCTTCATACCATAATGATAGGGATGAAAAAAGGTCATTTGCTTGATAGTAACAGTGAAAGTTAAAACCATTCTTCATACAGTCCGTTTTAGCTGTTTACTGCTTCTGCAACAGCTTTGAAAGTAACAATAATGGTCAAAACGTGGTTGAGTGAATCAGGTTTTAAAACTAAACATCATCCTTCATACCATAATGATAGGGATGAAAAAAGGTAATTTGCTTGATAGTAACAGTGAAAGTTAAAAGCATTCTTCCTACAGTTCGTTTTAGCTGTTTACTCCTTCTGCAAAAGCTTTGAAAGTAACAATAATGGTCAAAACGTGGTTGAGTGAATCAGGTTCTAAAACTAAACATTATCCTTCATACCATAATGATAGGGATGAAAAAAGGTCATTTGCTTGATAGTAACAGTGAAAGTTAGAACCATTCTTCATACAGTCCGTTTTAGCTGTTTACTCCTTCTGCAAAAGCTTTGAAAGTAACAATAATGGTCAAAACGTTGTTGAGTGAATCAGGTTCTAAAACTAAACATCATCCTTCATACCATAATGATAGGGATTAAAAAAGGTCATTTGCTTGATAGAAACAGTTTAAGCTAAAGCAATCTTGATACAGTCCGTTTTAGCTGTTTACTCCTTCTGCAAAAGCTTTGAAAGTAACAATAATGGTCAAAACGTGGTTGAGTGAATCAGGTTTTAAAACTAAACATCATCCTTTATACCATAATGATAGGGATGAAAAAAGGTCATTTGCTTGATAGTAACAGTGAAAGTGAAAACCATTCTTCATACAGTCCGTTTTAGCTGTTTACTCCTTCTGCAAAAGCTTTGAAAGTAACAATAATGGTCAAAACGTTGTTGAGTGAGTCAGGTTCAAAAACTAAACATCATCCTTCATACCATAATGATAGGGATGAAAAAAGGGTCATTTGCTTGATAGTAACAGTGAAAGTTAAAACCATTCTTCATACAGTCCGTTTTAGCTGTTTTCTCCTTCTGCAAAAGCTTTGAAAGTAACAATAATGGTAAAAAACGTGGTTGAGTGAATCAGGTTCTAAAACTAAACATCATCCTTTATACCATAATGATAGGGATGAAAAAAGGTAATTTGCTTGATAGAAACAGTGTAAGCTAAAGGATTCTTTATACAGTCCGTTTTAGCTGTTTTCTCCTTCTGCAAAAGCTTTGAAAGTAACAATAATGGTAAAAAACGTGGTTGAGTGAATCAGGTTCTAAAACTAAACATCATCCTTTATACCATAATGATAGGGATGAAAAAAGGTAATTTGCTTGATAGAAACAGTGTAAGCTAAAGGATTCTTTATACAGTCCGTTTTAGCTGTTTTCTCCTTCTGCAAAAGCTTTGAAAGTAACAATAATGGTCAAAACGTGGTTGAGTGAATCAGGTTCTAAAACTAATCCTAATCCATCATACCATGATGAAAATGGTGAAAAAGGTCATTTGCTTGATAGAAACAGTGTAAGCTAAAGGATTCTTTATACAGTCCGTTTTAGCAGTTTTCTCCTTCTGCAAAAGCTTTGAAAGTAACTATAATGGTCAAAACGTGGTTGAGTGAATCAGGTTCTAAAACTAAACATGATCCTTCATACCATAATGATAGGGATTAAAAAAGGTCATTTGCTTGATAGAAACAGTTTAAGCTAAAGCAATCTTGATACAGTCCGTTTTAGCTGTTTTCTCCTTCTGCAAAAGCTTTGAAAGTAACAATAATGGTCAAAACGTGGTTGAGTGAATCAGGTTCTAAAACTAATCCTAATCCATCATACCATGATGAAAATGGTGAAAAAAGTCATTTGCTTGATAGAAACAGTGTAAGCTAAAGGATTCTTTATACAGTCCGTTTTAGCAGTTTTCTCCTTCTGCAAAAGCTTTGAAAGTAACTATAATGGTCAAAACGTGGTTGAGTGAATCAGGTTCTAAAACTAAACATGATCCTTCATACCATAATGATAGGGATTAAAAAAGGTCATTTGCTTGATAGAAACAGTTTAAGCTAAAGCAATCTTGATACAGTCCGTTTTAGCTGTTTACTCCTTCTGCAAAAGCTTTGAAAGTAACAATAATGGTCAAAACGTGGTTGAGTGAATCAGGTTTTAAAACTAAACATCATCCTTTATACCATAATGATAGGGATGAAAAAAGGTCATTTGCTTGATAGTAACAGTGAAAGTTAAAACCATTCTTCATACAGTCCGTTTTAGCTGTTTACTCCTTCTGCAAAAGCTTTGAAAGTAACAATAATGGTCAAAACGTGGTTGAGTGAATCAGGTTCTAAAACTAAACATCATCCTTCATACCATAATGATAGGGATGAAAAAGGGTCATTTGCTTGATAGTAACAGTGAAAGTTAAAGCATTCTTCATACAGTCCGTTTTAGCTGTTTTCTCCTTCTGCAAAAGCTTTGAAAGTAACAATAATGGTAAAAAACGTGGTTGAGTGAATCAGGTTCTAAAACTAAACATCATCCTTTATACCATAATGATAGGGATGAAAAAAGGTAATTTGCTTGATAGAAACAGTGTAAGCTAAAGGATTCTTTATACAGTCCGTTTTAGCTGTTTTCTCCTTCTGCAAAAGCTTTGAAAGTAACAATAATGGTCAAAACGTGGTTGAGTGAATCAGGTTCTAAAACTAATCCTAATCCATCATACCATGATGAAAATGGTGAAAAAGGTCATTTGCTTGATAGAAACAGTGTAAGCTAAAGGATTCTTTATACAGTCCGTTTTAGCAGTTTTCTCCTTCTGCAAAAGCTTTGAAAGTAACTATAATGGTCAAAACGTGGTTGAGTGAATCAGGTTCTAAAACTAAACATGATCCTTAATACCATAATGATAGGGATTAAAAAAGGTCATTTGCTTGATAGAAACAGTTTAAGCTAAAGCAATTTTGATACAGTCCGTTTTAGCTGTTTACTGCTTCTGCAACAGCTTTGAAAGTAACAATAATGGTCAAAACGTTGTTGAGTGAATCAGGTTCTAAAACTAAACATCATCCTTCATACCTTAATGATAGGGATGAAAAAAGGTAATTTGCTTGATAGAAACAGTGTAAGCTAAAGCATTCTTCATACAGTCCGTTTTAGCTGTTTTCTCCTTCTGCAAAAGCTTTGAAAGTAACAATAATGGTCAAAACGTTGTTGAGTGAGTCAGGTTCAAAAACTAAACATCATCCTTCATACCATAATGATAGGGATGAAAAAAGGTCATTTGCTTGATAGTAACAGTGAAAGTTAAAACCATTCTTCATACAGTCCGTTTTAGCTGTTTTCTCCTTCTGCAAAAGCTTTGAAAGTAACAATAATGGTAAAAAACGTGGTTGAGTGAATCAGGTTCTAAAACTAAACATCATCCTTTATACCATAATGATAGGGATGAAAAAAGGTAATTTGCTTGATAGAAACAGTGTAAGCTAAAGGATTCTTTATACAGTCCGTTTTAGCTGTTTTCTCCTTCTGCAAAAGCTTTGAAAGTAACAATAATGGTCAAAACGTGGTTGAGTGAATCAGGTTCTAAAACTAATCCTAATCCATCATACCATGATGAAAATGGTGAAAAAGGTCATTTGCTTGATAGAAACAGTGTAAGCTAAAGGATTCTTTATACAGTCCGTTTTAGCAGTTTTCTCCTTCTGCAAAAGCTTTGAAAGTAACTATAATGGTCAAAACGTGGTTGAGTGAATCAGGTTCTAAAACTAAACATGATCCTTCATACCATAATGATAGGGATTAAAAAAGGTCATTTGCTTGATAGAAACAGTTTAAGCTAAAGCAATCTTGATACAGTCCGTTTTAGCTGTTTACTGCTTCTGCAACAGCTTTGAAAGTAACAATAATGGTCAAAACGTTGTTGAGTGAATCAGGTTCTAAAACTAAACATCATCCTTCATACCTTAATGATAGGGATGAAAAAAGGTAATTTGCTTGATAGAAACAGTGTAAGCTAAAGCATTCTTCATACAGTCCGTTTTAGCTGTTTTCTCCTTCTGCAAAAGCTTTGAAAGTAACAATAATGGTCAAAACGTTGTTGAGTGAATCAGGTTCTAAAACTAAACATCATCCTTCATACCATAATGATAGGGATGAAAAAAGGTCATTTGCTTGATAGTAACAGTGAAAGTTAAAACCATTCTTCATACAGTCCGTTTTAGCTGTTTACTGCTTCTGCAACAGCTTTGAAAGTAACAATAATGGTCAAAACGTGGTTGAGTGAATCAGGTTTTAAAACTAAACATCATCCTTCATACCATAATGATAGGGATGAAAAAAGGTAATTTGCTTGATAGTAACAGTGAAAGTTAAAAGCATTCTTCCTACAGTTCGTTTTAGCTGTTTACTCCTTCTGCAAAAGCTTTGAAAGTAACAATAATGGTCAAAACGTGGTTGAGTGAATCAGGTTCTAAAACTAAACATTATCCTTCATACCATAATGATAGGGATGAAAAAAGGTCATTTGCTTGATAGTAACAGTGAAAGTTAGAACCATTCTTCATACAGTCCGTTTTAGCTGTTTACTCCTTCTGCAAAAGCTTTGAAAGTAACAATAATGGTCAAAACGTTGTTGAGTGAATCAGGTTCTAAAACTAAACATCATCCTTCATACCATAATGATAGGGATTAAAAAAGGTCATTTGCTTGATAGAAACAGTTTAAGCTAAAGCAATCTTGATACAGTCCGTTTTAGCTGTTTACTCCTTCTGCAAAAGCTTTGAAAGTAACAATAATGGTCAAAACGTGGTTGAGTGAATCAGGTTTTAAAACTAAACATCATCCTTTATACCATAATGATAGGGATGAAAAAAGGTCATTTGCTTGATAGTAACAGTGAAAGTGAAAACCATTCTTCATACAGTCCGTTTTAGCTGTTTACTCCTTCTGCAAAAGCTTTGAAAGTAACAATAATGGTCAAAACGTTGTTGAGTGAGTCAGGTTCAAAAACTAAACATCATCCTTCATACCATAATGATAGGGATGAAAAAAGGGTCATTTGCTTGATAGTAACAGTGAAAGTTAAAACCATTCTTCATACAGTCCGTTTTAGCTGTTTTCTCCTTCTGCAAAAGCTTTGAAAGTAACAATAATGGTAAAAAACGTGGTTGAGTGAATCAGGTTCTAAAACTAAACATCATCCTTTATACCATAATGATAGGGATGAAAAAAGGTAATTTGCTTGATAGAAACAGTGTAAGCTAAAGGATTCTTTATACAGTCCGTTTTAGCTGTTTTCTCCTTCTGCAAAAGCTTTGAAAGTAACAATAATGGTAAAAAACGTGGTTGAGTGAATCAGGTTCTAAAACTAAACATCATCCTTTATACCATAATGATAGGGATGAAAAAAGGTAATTTGCTTGATAGAAACAGTGTAAGCTAAAGGATTCTTTATACAGTCCGTTTTAGCTGTTTTCTCCTTCTGCAAAAGCTTTGAAAGTAACAATAATGGTCAAAACGTGGTTGAGTGAATCAGGTTCTAAAACTAATCCTAATCCATCATACCATGATGAAAATGGTGAAAAAGGTCATTTGCTTGATAGAAACAGTGTAAGCTAAAGGATTCTTTATACAGTCCGTTTTAGCAGTTTTCTCCTTCTGCAAAAGCTTTGAAAGTAACTATAATGGTCAAAACGTGGTTGAGTGAATCAGGTTCTAAAACTAAACATGATCCTTCATACCATAATGATAGGGATTAAAAAAGGTCATTTGCTTGATAGAAACAGTTTAAGCTAAAGCAATCTTGATACAGTCCGTTTTAGCTGTTTTCTCCTTCTGCAAAAGCTTTGAAAGTAACAATAATGGTCAAAACGTGGTTGAGTGAATCAGGTTCTAAAACTAATCCTAATCCATCATACCATGATGAAAATGGTGAAAAAAGTCATTTGCTTGATAGAAACAGTGTAAGCTAAAGGATTCTTTATACAGTCCGTTTTAGCAGTTTTCTCCTTCTGCAAAAGCTTTGAAAGTAACTATAATGGTCAAAACGTGGTTGAGTGAATCAGGTTCTAAAACTAAACATGATCCTTCATACCATAATGATAGGGATTAAAAAAGGTCATTTGCTTGATAGAAACAGTTTAAGCTAAAGCAATCTTGATACAGTCCGTTTTAGCTGTTTACTCCTTCTGCAAAAGCTTTGAAAGTAACAATAATGGTCAAAACGTGGTTGAGTGAATCAGGTTTTAAAACTAAACATCATCCTTTATACCATAATGATAGGGATGAAAAAAGGTCATTTGCTTGATAGTAACAGTGAAAGTTAAAACCATTCTTCATACAGTCCGTTTTAGCTGTTTACTCCTTCTGCAAAAGCTTTGAAAGTAACAATAATGGTCAAAACGTGGTTGAGTGAATCAGGTTCTAAAACTAAACATCATCCTTCATACCATAATGATAGGGATGAAAAAGGGTCATTTGCTTGATAGTAACAGTGAAAGTTAAAGCATTCTTCATACAGTCCGTTTTAGCTGTTTTCTCCTTCTGCAAAAGCTTTGAAAGTAACAATAATGGTAAAAAACGTGGTTGAGTGAATCAGGTTCTAAAACTAAACATCATCCTTTATACCATAATGATAGGGATGAAAAAAGGTAATTTGCTTGATAGAAACAGTGTAAGCTAAAGGATTCTTTATACAGTCCGTTTTAGCTGTTTTCTCCTTCTGCAAAAGCTTTGAAAGTAACAATAATGGTCAAAACGTGGTTGAGTGAATCAGGTTCTAAAACTAATCCTAATCCATCATACCATGATGAAAATGGTGAAAAAGGTCATTTGCTTGATAGAAACAGTGTAAGCTAAAGGATTCTTTATACAGTCCGTTTTAGCAGTTTTCTCCTTCTGCAAAAGCTTTGAAAGTAACTATAATGGTCAAAACGTGGTTGAGTGAATCAGGTTCTAAAACTAAACATGATCCTTCATACCATAATGATAGGGATTAAAAAAGGTCATTTGCTTGATAGAAACAGTTTAAGCTAAAGCAATTTTGATACAGTCCGTTTTAGCTGTTTACTGCTTCTGCAACAGCTTTGAAAGTAACAATAATGGTCAAAACGTTGTTGAGTGAATCAGGTTCTAAAACTAAACATCATCCTTCATACCTTAATGATAGGGATGAAAAAAGGTAATTTGCTTGATAGAAACAGTGTAAGCTAAAGCATTCTTCATACAGTCCGTTTTAGCTGTTTTCTCCTTCTGCAAAAGCTTTGAAAGTAACAATAATGGTCAAAACGTTGTTGAGTGAGTCAGGTTCAAAAACTAAACATCATCCTTCATACCATAATGATAGGGATGAAAAAAGGTCATTTGCTTGATAGTAACAGTGAAAGTTAAAACCATTCTTCATACAGTCCGTTTTAGCTGTTTTCTCCTTCTGCAAAAGCTTTGAAAGTAACAATAATGGTAAAAAACGTGGTTGAGTGAATCAGGTTCTAAAACTAAACATCATCCTTTATACCATAATGATAGGGATGAAAAAAGGTAATTTGCTTGATAGAAACAGTGTAAGCTAAAGGATTCTTTATACAGTCCGTTTTAGCTGTTTTCTCCTTCTGCAAAAGCTTTGAAAGTAACAATAATGGTCAAAACGTGGTTGAGTGAATCAGGTTCTAAAACTAATCCTAATCCATCATACCATGATGAAAATGGTGAAAAAGGTCATTTGCTTGATAGAAACAGTGTAAGCTAAAGGATTCTTTATACAGTCCGTTTTAGCAGTTTTCTCCTTCTGCAAAAGCTTTGAAAGTAACTATAATGGTCAAAACGTGGTTGAGTGAATCAGGTTCTAAAACTAAACATGATCCTTCATACCATAATGATAGGGATTAAAAAAGGTCATTTGCTTGATAGAAACAGTTTAAGCTAAAGCAATCTTGATACAGTCCGTTTTAGCTGTTTACTGCTTCTGCAACAGCTTTGAAAGTAACAATAATGGTAAAAAACGTGGTTGAGTGAATCAGGTTCTAAAACTAAACATCATCCTTTATACCATAATGATAGGGATGAAAAAAGGTAATTTGCTTGATAGAAACAGTGTAAGCTAAAGGATTCTTTATACAGTCCGTTTTAGCTGTTTTCTCCTTCTGCAAAAGCTTTGAAAGTAACAATAATGGTCAAAACGTGGTTGAGTGAATCAGGTTCTAAAACTAATCCTAATCCATCATACCATGATGAAAATGGTGAAAAAGGTCATTTGCTTGATAGAAACAGTGTAAGCTAAAGGATTCTTTATACAGTCCGTTTTAGCAGTTTTCTCCTTCTGCAAAAGCTTTGAAAGTAACTATAATGGTCAAAACGTGGTTGAGTGAATCAGGTTCTAAAACTAAACATGATCCTTCATACCATAATGATAGGGATTAAAAAAGGTCATTTGCTTGATAGAAACAGTTTAAGCTAAAGCAATCTTGATACAGTCCGTTTTAGCTGTTTACTGCTTCTGCAACAGCTTTGAAAGTAACAATAATGGTCAAAACGTTGTTGAGTGAATCAGGTTCTAAAACTAAACATCATCCTTCATACCTTAATGATAGGGATGAAAAAAGGTAATTTGCTTGATAGAAACAGTGTAAGCTAAAGCATTCTTCATACAGTCCGTTTTAGCTGTTTTCTCCTTCTGCAAAAGCTTTGAAAGTAACAATAATGGTCAAAACGTTGTTGAGTGAATCAGGTTCTAAAACTAAACATCATCCTTCATACCATAATGATAGGGATGAAAAAAGGTCATTTGCTTGATAGTAACAGTGAAAGTTAAAACCATTCTTCATACAGTCCGTTTTAGCTGTTTACTGCTTCTGCAACAGCTTTGAAAGTAACAATAATGGTCAAAACGTGGTTGAGTGAATCAGGTTTTAAAACTAAACATCATCCTTCATACCATAATGATAGGGATGAAAAAAGGTAATTTGCTTGATAGAAACAGTGTAAGCTAAAGCATTCTTCATACAGTCCGTTTTAGCTGTTTTCTCCTTCTGCAAAAGCTTTGAAAGTAACAATAATGGTCAAAACGTTGTTGAGTGAATCAGGTTCTAAAACTAAACATCATCCTTCATACCATAATGATAGGGATGAAAAAAGGTCATTTGCTTGATAGAAACAGTGTAAGCTAAAGGATTCTTTATACAGTCCGTTTTAGCTGTTTTCTCCTTCTGCAAAAGCTTTGAAAGTAACAATAATGGTCAAAACGTGGTTGAGTGAATCAGGTTCTAAAACTAATCCTAATCCATCATACCATGATGAAAATGGTGAAAAAGGTCATTTGCTTGATAGAAACAGTGTAAGCTAAAGGATTCTTTATACAGTCCGTTTTAGCAGTTTTCTCCTTCTGCAAAAGCTTTGAAAGTAACTATAATGGTCAAAACGTGGTTGAGTGAATCAGGTTCTAAAACTAAACATGATCCTTCATACCATAATGATAGGGATTAAAAAAGGTCATTTGCTTGATAGAAACAGTTTAAGCTAAAGCAATTTTGATACAGTCCGTTTTAGCTGTTTACTGCTTCTGCAACAGCTTTGAAAGTAACAATAATGGTCAAAACGTTGTTGAGTGAATCAGGTTCTAAAACTAAACATCATCCTTCATACCTTAATGATAGGGATGAAAAAAGGTAATTTGCTTGATAGAAACAGTGTAAGCTAAAGCATTCTTCATACAGTCCGTTTTAGCTGTTTTCTCCTTCTGCAAAAGCTTTGAAAGTAACAATAATGGTCAAAACGTTGTTGAGTGAGTCAGGTTCAAAAACTAAACATCATCCTTCATACCATAATGATAGGGATGAAAAAAGGTCATTTGCTTGATAGTAACAGTGAAAGTTAAAACCATTCTTCATACAGTCCGTTTTAGCTGTTTTCTCCTTCTGCAAAAGCTTTGAAAGTAACAATAATGGTAAAAAACGTGGTTGAGTGAATCAGGTTCTAAAACTAAACATCATCCTTTATACCATAATGATAGGGATGAAAAAAGGTAATTTGCTTGATAGAAACAGTGTAAGCTAAAGGATTCTTTATACAGTCCGTTTTAGCTGTTTTCTCCTTCTGCAAAAGCTTTGAAAGTAACAATAATGGTCAAAACGTGGTTGAGTAAATCAGGTTCTAAAACTAATCCTAATCCATCATACCATGATGAAAATGGTGAAAAAGGTCATTTGCTTGATAGAAACAGTGTAAGCTAAAGGATTCTTTATACAGTCCGTTTTAGCAGTTTTCTCCTTCTGCAAAAGCTTTGAAAGTAACTATAATGGTCAAAACGTGGTTGAGTGAATCAGGTTCTAAAACTAAACATGATCCTTCATACCATAATGATAGGGATTAAAAAAGGTCATTTGCTTGATAGAAACAGTTTAAGCTAAAGCAATCTTGATACAGTCCGTTTTAGCTGTTTACTGCTTCTGCAACAGCTTTGAAAGTAACAATAATGGTCAAAACGTTGTTGAGTGAATCAGGTTCTAAAACTAAACATCATCCTTCATACCTTAATGATAGGGATGAAAAAAGGTAATTTGCTTGATAGAAACAGTGTAAGCTAAAGCATTCTTCATACAGTCCGTTTTAGCTGTTTTCTCCTTCTGCAAAAGCTTTGAAAGTAACAATAATGGTCAAAACGTTGTTGAGTGAATCAGGTTCTAAAACTAAACATCATCCTTCATACCATAATGATAGGGATGAAAAAAGGTCATTTGCTTGATAGTAACAGTGAAAGTTAGAACCATTCTTCATACAGTCCGTTTTAGCTGTTTACTCCTTCTGCAAAAGCTTTGAAAGTAACAATAATGGTCAAAACGTTGTTGAGTGAATCAGGTTCTAAAACTAAACATCATCCTTCATACCATAATGATAGGGATTAAAAAAGGTCATTTGCTTGATAGAAACAGTTTAAGCTAAAGCAATCTTGATACAGTCCGTTTTAGCTGTTTACTCCTTCTGCAAAAGCTTTGAAAGTAACAATAATGGTCAAAACGTGGTTGAGTGAATCAGGTTTTAAAACTAAACATCATCCTTTATACCATAATGATAGGGATGAAAAAAGGTCATTTGCTTGATAGTAACAGTGAAAGTTAAAACCATTCTTCATACAGTCCGTTTTAGCTGTTTACTCCTTCTGCAAAAGCTTTGAAAGTAACAATAATGGTCAAAACGTGGTTGAGTGAATCAGGTTCTAAAACTAAACATCATCCTTCATACCATAATGATAGGGATGAAAAAGGGTCATTTGCTTGATAGTAACAGTGAAAGTTAAAGCATTCTTCATACAGTCCGTTTTAGCTGTTTTCTCCTTCTGCAAAAGCTTTGAAAGTAACAATAATGGTAAAAAACGTGGTTGAGTGAATCAGGTTCTAAAACTAAACATCATCCTTTATACCATAATGATAGGGATGAAAAAAGGTAATTTGCTTGATAGAAACAGTGTAAGCTAAAGGATTCTTTATACAGTCCGTTTTAGCTGTTTTCTCCTTCTGCAAAAGCTTTGAAAGTAACAATAATGGTCAAAACGTGGTTGAGTGAATCAGGTTCTAAAACTAATCCTAATCCATCATACCATGATGAAAATGGTGAAAAAGGTCATTTGCTTGATAGAAACAGTGTAAGCTAAAGGATTCTTTATACAGTCCGTTTTAGCAGTTTTCTCCTTCTGCAAAAGCTTTGAAAGTAACTATAATGGTCAAAACGTGGTTGAGTGAATCAGGTTCTAAAACTAAACATGATCCTTCATACCATAATGATAGGGATTAAAAAAGGTCATTTGCTTGATAGAAACAGTTTAAGCTAAAGCAATTTTGATACAGTCCGTTTTAGCTGTTTACTGCTTCTGCAACAGCTTTGAAAGTAACAATAATGGTCAAAACGTTGTTGAGTGAATCAGGTTCTAAAACTAAACATCATCCTTCATACCTTAATGATAGGGATGAAAAAAGGTAATTTGCTTGATAGAAACAGTGTAAGCTAAAGCATTCTTCATACAGTCCGTTTTAGCTGTTTTCTCCTTCTGCAAAAGCTTTGAAAGTAACAATAATGGTCAAAACGTTGTTGAGTGAGTCAGGTTCAAAAACTAAACATCATCCTTCATACCATAATGATAGGGATGAAAAAAGGTCATTTGCTTGATAGTAACAGTGAAAGTTAAAACCATTCTTCATACAGTCCGTTTTAGCTGTTTTCTCCTTCTGCAAAAGCTTTGAAAGTAACAATAATGGTAAAAAACGTGGTTGAGTGAATCAGGTTCTAAAACTAAACATCATCCTTTATACCATAATGATAGGGATGAAAAAAGGTAATTTGCTTGATAGAAACAGTGTAAGCTAAAGGATTCTTTATACAGTCCGTTTTAGCTGTTTTCTCCTTCTGCAAAAGCTTTGAAAGTAACAATAATGGTCAAAACGTGGTTGAGTAAATCAGGTTCTAAAACTAATCCTAATCCATCATACCATGATGAAAATGGTGAAAAAGGTCATTTGCTTGATAGAAACAGTGTAAGCTAAAGGATTCTTTATACAGTCCGTTTTAGCAGTTTTCTCCTTCTGCAAAAGCTTTGAAAGTAACTATAATGGTCAAAACGTGGTTGAGTGAATCAGGTTCTAAAACTAAACATGATCCTTCATACCATAATGATAGGGATTAAAAAAGGTCATTTGCTTGATAGAAACAGTTTAAGCTAAAGCAATCTTGATACAGTCCGTTTTAGCTGTTTACTGCTTCTGCAACAGCTTTGAAAGTAACAATAATGGTCAAAACGTTGTTGAGTGAATCAGGTTCTAAAACTAAACATCATCCTTCATACCTTAATGATAGGGATGAAAAAAGGTAATTTGCTTGATAGAAACAGTGTAAGCTAAAGCATTCTTCATACAGTCCGTTTTAGCTGTTTTCTCCTTCTGCAAAAGCTTTGAAAGTAACAATAATGGTCAAAACGTTGTTGAGTGAATCAGGTTCTAAAACTAAACATCATCCTTCATACCATAATGATAGGGATGAAAAAAGGTCATTTGCTTGATAGTAACAGTGAAAGTTAGAACCATTCTTCATACAGTCCGTTTTAGCTGTTTACTCCTTCTGCAAAAGCTTTGAAAGTAACAATAATGGTCAAAACGTTGTTGAGTGAATCAGGTTCTAAAACTAAACATCATCCTTCATACCATAATGATAGGGATTAAAAAAGGTCATTTGCTTGATAGAAACAGTTTAAGCTAAAGCAATCTTGATACAGTCCGTTTTAGCTGTTTACTCCTTCTGCAAAAGCTTTGAAAGTAACAATAATGGTCAAAACGTGGTTGAGTGAATCAGGTTTTAAAACTAAACATCATCCTTTATACCATAATGATAGGGATGAAAAAAGGTCATTTGCTTGATAGTAACAGTGAAAGTTAAAACCATTCTTCATACAGTCCGTTTTAGCTGTTTACTCCTTCTGCAAAAGCTTTGAAAGTAACAATAATGGTCAAAACGTGGTTGAGTGAATCAGGTTCTAAAACTAATCCTAATCCATCATACCATGATGAAAATGGTGAAAAAGGTCATTTGCTTGATAGAAACAGTGTAAGCTAAAGGATTCTTTATACAGTCCGTTTTAGCAGTTTTCTCCTTCTGCAAAAGCTTTGAAAGTAACTATAATGGTCAAAACGTGGTTGAGTGAATCAGGTTCTAAAACTAAACATGATCCTTCATACCATAATGATAGGGATTAAAAAAGGTCATTTGCTTGATAGAAACAGTTTAAGCTAAAGCAATTTTGATACAGTCCGTTTTAGCTGTTTACTGCTTCTGCAACAGCTTTGAAAGTAACAATAATGGTCAAAACGTTGTTGAGTGAATCAGGTTCTAAAACTAAACATCATCCTTCATACCTTAATGATAGGGATGAAAAAAGGTAATTTGCTTGATAGAAACAGTGTAAGCTAAAGCATTCTTCATACAGTCCGTTTTAGCTGTTTTCTCCTTCTGCAAAAGCTTTGAAAGTAACAATAATGGTCAAAACGTTGTTGAGTGAGTCAGGTTCAAAAACTAAACATCATCCTTCATACCATAATGATAGGGATGAAAAAAGGTCATTTGCTTGATAGTAACAGTGAAAGTTAAAACCATTCTTCATACAGTCCGTTTTAGCTGTTTTCTCCTTCTGCAAAAGCTTTGAAAGTAACAATAATGGTAAAAAACGTGGTTGAGTGAATCAGGTTCTAAAACTAAACATCATCCTTTATACCATAATGATAGGGATGAAAAAAGGTAATTTGCTTGATAGAAACAGTGTAAGCTAAAGGATTCTTTATACAGTCCGTTTTAGCTGTTTTCTCCTTCTGCAAAAGCTTTGAAAGTAACAATAATGGTCAAAACGTGGTTGAGTAAATCAGGTTCTAAAACTAATCCTAATCCATCATACCATGATGAAAATGGTGAAAAAGGTCATTTGCTTGATAGAAACAGTGTAAGCTAAAGGATTCTTTATACAGTCCGTTTTAGCAGTTTTCTCCTTCTGCAAAAGCTTTGAAAGTAACTATAATGGTCAAAACGTGGTTGAGTGAATCAGGTTCTAAAACTAAACATGATCCTTCATACCATAATGATAGGGATTAAAAAAGGTCATTTGCTTGATAGAAACAGTTTAAGCTAAAGCAATCTTGATACAGTCCGTTTTAGCTGTTTACTGCTTCTGCAACAGCTTTGAAAGTAACAATAATGGTCAAAACGTTGTTGAGTGAATCAGGTTCTAAAACTAAACATCATCCTTCATACCTTAATGATAGGGATGAAAAAAGGTAATTTGCTTGATAGAAACAGTGTAAGCTAAAGCATTCTTCATACAGTCCGTTTTAGCTGTTTTCTCCTTCTGCAAAAGCTTTGAAAGTAACAATAATGGTCAAAACGTTGTTGAGTGAATCAGGTTCTAAAACTAAACATCATCCTTCATACCATAATGATAGGGATGAAAAAAGGTCATTTGCTTGATAGTAACAGTGAAAGTTAGAACCATTCTTCATACAGTCCGTTTTAGCTGTTTACTCCTTCTGCAAAAGCTTTGAAAGTAACAATAATGGTCAAAACGTTGTTGAGTGAATCAGGTTCTAAAACTAAACATCATCCTTCATACCATAATGATAGGGATTAAAAAAGGTCATTTGCTTGATAGAAACAGTTTAAGCTAAAGCAATCTTGATACAGTCCGTTTTAGCTGTTTACTCCTTCTGCAAAAGCTTTGAAAGTAACAATAATGGTCAAAACGTGGTTGAGTGAATCAGGTTTTAAAACTAAACATCATCCTTTATACCATAATGATAGGGATGAAAAAAGGTCATTTGCTTGATAGTAACAGTGAAAGTTAAAACCATTCTTCATACAGTCCGTTTTAGCTGTTTACTCCTTCTGCAAAAGCTTTGAAAGTAACAATAATGGTCAAAACGTGGTTGAGTGAATCAGGTTCTAAAACTAAACATCATCCTTCATACCATAATGATAGGGATGAAAAAGGGTCATTTGCTTGATAGTAACAGTGAAAGTTAAAGCATTCTTCATACAGTCCGTTTTAGCTGTTTTCTCCTTCTGCAAAAGCTTTGAAAGTAACAATAATGGTAAAAAACGTGGTTGAGTGAATCAGGTTCTAAAACTAAACATCATCCTTTATACCATAATGATAGGGATGAAAAAAGGTAATTTGCTTGATAGAAACAGTGTAAGCTAAAGGATTCTTTATACAGTCCGTTTTAGCTGTTTTCTCCTTCTGCAAAAGCTTTGAAAGTAACAATAATGGTCAAAACGTGGTTGAGTGAATCAGGTTCTAAAACTAATCCTAATCCATCATACCATGATGAAAATGGTGAAAAAGGTCATTTGCTTGATAGAAACAGTGTAAGCTAAAGGATTCTTTATACAGTCCGTTTTAGCAGTTTTCTCCTTCTGCAAAAGCTTTGAAAGTAACTATAATGGTCAAAACGTGGTTGAGTGAATCAGGTTCTAAAACTAAACATGATCCTTCATACCATAATGATAGGGATTAAAAAAGGTCATTTGCTTGATAGAAACAGTTTAAGCTAAAGCAATTTTGATACAGTCCGTTTTAGCTGTTTACTGCTTCTGCAACAGCTTTGAAAGTAACAATAATGGTCAAAACGTTGTTGAGTGAATCAGGTTCTAAAACTAAACATCATCCTTCATACCTTAATGATAGGGATGAAAAAAGGTAATTTGCTTGATAGAAACAGTGTAAGCTAAAGCATTCTTCATACAGTCCGTTTTAGCTGTTTTCTCCTTCTGCAAAAGCTTTGAAAGTAACAATAATGGTCAAAACGTTGTTGAGTGAGTCAGGTTCAAAAACTAAACATCATCCTTCATACCATAATGATAGGGATGAAAAAAGGTCATTTGCTTGATAGTAACAGTGAAAGTTAAAACCATTCTTCATACAGTCCGTTTTAGCTGTTTTCTCCTTCTGCAAAAGCTTTGAAAGTAACAATAATGGTAAAAAACGTGGTTGAGTGAATCAGGTTCTAAAACTAAACATCATCCTTTATACCATAATGATAGGGATGAAAAAAGGTAATTTGCTTGATAGAAACAGTGTAAGCTAAAGGATTCTTTATACAGTCCGTTTTAGCTGTTTTCTCCTTCTGCAAAAGCTTTGAAAGTAACAATAATGGTCAAAACGTGGTTGAGTAAATCAGGTTCTAAAACTAATCCTAATCCATCATACCATGATGAAAATGGTGAAAAAGGTCATTTGCTTGATAGAAACAGTGTAAGCTAAAGGATTCTTTATACAGTCCGTTTTAGCAGTTTTCTCCTTCTGCAAAAGCTTTGAAAGTAACTATAATGGTCAAAACGTGGTTGAGTGAATCAGGTTCTAAAACTAAACATGATCCTTCATACCATAATGATAGGGATTAAAAAAGGTCATTTGCTTGATAGAAACAGTTTAAGCTAAAGCAATCTTGATACAGTCCGTTTTAGCTGTTTACTGCTTCTGCAACAGCTTTGAAAGTAACAATAATGGTCAAAACGTTGTTGAGTGAATCAGGTTCTAAAACTAAACATCATCCTTCATACCTTAATGATAGGGATGAAAAAAGGTAATTTGCTTGATAGAAACAGTGTAAGCTAAAGCATTCTTCATACAGTCCGTTTTAGCTGTTTTCTCCTTCTGCAAAAGCTTTGAAAGTAACAATAATGGTCAAAACGTTGTTGAGTGAATCAGGTTCTAAAACTAAACATCATCCTTCATACCATAATGATAGGGATGAAAAAAGGTCATTTGCTTGATAGTAACAGTGAAAGTTAGAACCATTCTTCATACAGTCCGTTTTAGCTGTTTACTCCTTCTGCAAAAGCTTTGAAAGTAACAATAATGGTCAAAACGTTGTTGAGTGAATCAGGTTCTAAAACTAAACATCATCCTTCATACCATAATGATAGGGATTAAAAAAGGTCATTTGCTTGATAGAAACAGTTTAAGCTAAAGCAATTTTGATACAGTCCGTTTTAGCTGTTTACTGCTTCTGCAACAGCTTTGAAAGTAACAATAATGGTCAAAACGTTGTTGAGTGAATCAGGTTCTAAAACTAAACATCATCCTTCATACCTTAATGATAGGGATGAAAAAAGGTAATTTGCTTGATAGAAACAGTGTAAGCTAAAGCATTCTTCATACAGTCCGTTTTAGCTGTTTTCTCCTTCTGCAAAAGCTTTGAAAGTAACAATAATGGTCAAAACGTTGTTGAGTGAGTCAGGTTCAAAAACTAAACATCATCCTTCATACCATAATGATAGGGATGAAAAAAGGTCATTTGCTTGATAGTAACAGTGAAAGTTAAAACCATTCTTCATACAGTCCGTTTTAGCTGTTTTCTCCTTCTGCAAAAGCTTTGAAAGTAACAATAATGGTAAAAAACGTGGTTGAGTGAATCAGGTTCTAAAACTAAACATGATCCTTCATACCATAATGATAGGGATTAAAAAAGGTCATTTGCTTGATAGAAACAGTTTAAGCTAAAGCAATTTTGATACAGTCCGTTTTAGCTGTTTACTGCTTCTGCAACAGCTTTGAAAGTAACAATAATGGTCAAAACGTTGTTGAGTGAATCAGGTTCTAAAACTAAACATCATCCTTCATACCTTAATGATAGGGATGAAAAAAGGTAATTTGCTTGATAGAAACAGTGTAAGCTAAAGCATTCTTCATACAGTCCGTTTTAGCTGTTTTCTCCTTCTGCAAAAGCTTTGAAAGTAACAATAATGGTCAAAACGTTGTTGAGTGAGTCAGGTTCAAAAACTAAACATCATCCTTCATACCATAATGATAGGGATGAAAAAAGGTCATTTGCTTGATAGTAACAGTGAAAGTTAAAACCATTCTTCATACAGTCCGTTTTAGCTGTTTTCTCCTTCTGCAAAAGCTTTGAAAGTAACAATAATGGTAAAAAACGTGGTTGAGTGAATCAGGTTCTAAAACTAAACATCATCCTTTATACCATAATGATAGGGATGAAAAAAGGTAATTTGCTTGATAGAAACAGTGTAAGCTAAAGGATTCTTTATACAGTCCGTTTTAGCTGTTTTCTCCTTCTGCAAAAGCTTTGAAAGTAACAATAATGGTCAAAACGTGGTTGAGTGAATCAGGTTCTAAAACTAATCCTAATCCATCATACCATGATGAAAATGGTGAAAAAGGTCATTTGCTTGATAGAAACAGTGTAAGCTAAAGGATTCTTTATACAGTCCGTTTAAGCAGTTTTCTCCTTCTGCAAAAGCTTTGAAAGTAACTATAATGGTCAAAACGTGGTTGAGTGAATCAGGTTCTAAAACTAAACATGATCCTTCATACCATAATGATAGGGATTAAAAAAGGTCATTTGCTTGATAGAAACAGTTTAAGCTAAAGCAATCTTGATACAGTCCGTTTTAGCTGTTTACTGCTTCTGCAACAGCTTTGAAAGTAACAATAATGGTCAAAACGTTGTTGAGTGAATCAGGTTCTAAAACTAAACATCATCCTTCATACCTTAATGATAGGGATGAAAAAAGGTAATTTGCTTGATAGAAACAGTGTAAGCTAAAGCATTCTTCATACAGTCCGTTTTAGCTGTTTTCTCCTTCTGCAAAAGCTTTGAAAGTAACAATAATGGTCAAAACGTTGTTGAGTGAATCAGGTTCTAAAACTAAACATCATCCTTCATACCATAATGATAGGGATGAAAAAAGGTCATTTGCTTGATAGTAACAGTGAAAGTTAAAACCATTCTTCATACAGTCCGTTTTAGCTGTTTACTGCTTCTGCAACAGCTTTGAAAGTAACAATAATGGTCAAAACGTGGTTGAGTGAATCAGGTTTTAAAACTAAACATCATCCTTCATACCATAATGATAGGGATGAAAAAAGGTAATTTGCTTGATAGAAACAGTGTAAGCTAAAGCATTCTTCATACAGTCCGTTTTAGCTGTTTTCTCCTTCTGCAAAAGCTTTGAAAGTAACAATAATGGTCAAAACGTTGTTGAGTGAATCAGGTTCTAAAACTAAACATCATCCTTCATACCATAATGATAGGGATGAAAAAAGGTCATTTGCTTGATAGTAACAGTGAAAGTTAAAACCATTCTTCATACAGTCCGTTTTAGCTGTTTACTCCTTCTGCAAAAGCTTTGAAAGTAACAATAATGGTCAAAACGTGGTTGAGTGAATCAGGTTCTAAAACTAAACATCATCCTTCATACCATAATGATAGGGATGAAAAAGGGTCATTTGCTTGATAGTAACAGTGAAAGTTAAAGCATTCTTCATACAGTCCGTTTTAGCTGTTTTCTCCTTCTGCAAAAGCTTTGAAAGTAACAATAATGGTAAAAAACGTGGTTGAGTGAATCAAGTTCTAAAACTAAACATCATCCTTTATACCATAATGATAGGGATGAAAAAAGGTAATTTGCTTGATAGAAACAGTGTAAGCTAAAGGATTCTTTATACAGTCCGTTTTAGCTGTTTTCTCCTTCTGCAAAAGCTTTGAAAGTAACAATAATGGTCAAAACGTGGTTGAGTGAATCAGGTTCTAAAACTAATCCTAATCCATCATACCATGATGAAAATGGTGAAAAAGGTCATTTGCTTGATAGAAACAGTGTAAGCTAAAGGATTCTTTATACAGTCCGTTTTAGCAGTTTTCTCCTTCTGCAAAAGCTTTGAAAGTAACTATAATGGTCAAAACGTGGTTGAGTGAATCAGGTTCTAAAACTAAACATGATCCTTCATACCATAATGATAGGGATTAAAAAAGGTCATTTGCTTGATAGAAACAGTTTAAGCTAAAGCAATTTTGATACAGTCCGTTTTAGCTGTTTACTGCTTCTGCAACAGCTTTGAAAGTAACAATAATGGTCAAAACGTTGTTGAGTGAATCAGGTTCTAAAACTAAACATCATCCTTCATACCTTAATGATAGGGATGAAAAAAGGTAATTTGCTTGATAGAAACAGTGTAAGCTAAAGCATTCTTCATACAGTCCGTTTTAGCTGTTTTCTCCTTCTGCAAAAGCTTTGAAAGTAACAATAATGGTCAAAACGTTGTTGAGTGAGTCAGGTTCAAAAACTAAACATCATCCTTCATACCATAATGATAGGGATGAAAAAAGGTCATTTGCTTGATAGTAACAGTGAAAGTTAAAACCATTCTTCATACAGTCCGTTTTAGCTGTTTTCTCCTTCTGCAAAAGCTTTGAAAGTAACAATAATGGTAAAAAACGTGGTTGAGTGAATCAGGTTCTAAAACTAAACATCATCCTTTATACCATAATGATAGGGATGAAAAAAGGTAATTTGCTTGATAGAAACAGTGTAAGCTAAAGGATTCTTTATACAGTCCGTTTTAGCTGTTTTCTCCTTCTGCAAAAGCTTTGAAAGTAACAATAATGGTCAAAACGTGGTTGAGTGAATCAGGTTCTAAAACTAATCCTAATCCATCATACCATGATGAAAATGGTGAAAAAGGTCATTTGCTTGATAGAAACAGTGTAAGCTAAAGGATTCTTTATACAGTCCGTTTTAGCAGTTTTCTCCTTCTGCAAAAGCTTTGAAAGTAACTATAATGGTCAAAACGTGGTTGAGTGAATCAGGTTCTAAAACTAAACATGATCCTTCATACCATAATGATAGGGATTAAAAAAGGTCATTTGCTTGATAGAAACAGTTTAAGCTAAAGCAATCTTGATACAGTCCGTTTTAGCTGTTTACTGCTTCTGCAACAGCTTTGAAAGTAACAATAATGGTCAAAACGTTGTTGAGTGAATCAGGTTCTAAAACTAAACATCATCCTTCATACCTTAATGATAGGGATGAAAAAAGGTAATTTGCTTGATAGAAACAGTGTAAGCTAAAGCATTCTTCATACAGTCCGTTTTAGCTGTTTTCTCCTTCTGCAAAAGCTTTGAAAGTAACAATAATGGTCAAAACGTTGTTGAGTGAATCAGGTTCTAAAACTAAACATCATCCTTCATACCATAATGATAGGGATGAAAAAAGGTCATTTGCTTGATAGTAACAGTGAAAGTTAGAACCATTCTTCATACAGTCCGTTTTAGCTGTTTACTCCTTCTGCAAAAGCTTTGAAAGTAACAATAATGGTCAAAACGTTGTTGAGTGAATCAGGTTCTAAAACTAAACATCATCCTTCATACCATAATGATAGGGATTAAAAAAGGTCATTTGCTTGATAGAAACAGTTTAAGCTAAAGCAATCTTGATACAGTCCGTTTTAGCTGTTTACTCCTTCTGCAAAAGCTTTGAAAGTAACAATAATGGTCAAAACGTGGTTGAGTGAATCAGGTTTTAAAACTAAACATCATCCTTTATACCATAATGATAGGGATGAAAAAAGGTCATTTGCTTGATAGTAACAGTGAAAGTTAAAACCATTCTTCATACAGTCCGTTTTAGCTGTTTACTCCTTCTGCAAAAGCTTTGAAAGTAACAATAATGGTCAAAACGTGGTTGAGTGAATCAGGTTCTAAAACTAAACATCATCCTTCATACCATAATGATAGGGATGAAAAAGGGTCATTTGCTTGATAGTAACAGTGAAAGTTAAAGCATTCTTCATACAGTCCGTTTTAGCTGTTTTCTCCTTCTGCAAAAGCTTTGAAAGTAACAATAATGGTCAAAACGTGGTTGAGTGAATCAGGTTCTAAAACTAATCCTAATCCATCATACCATGATGAAAATGGTGAAAAAGGTCATTTGCTTGATAGAAACAGTGTAAGCTAAAGGATTCTTTATACAGTCCGTTTTAGCAGTTTTCTCCTTCTGCAAAAGCTTTGAAAGTAACTATAATGGTCAAAACGTGGTTGAGTGAATCAGGTTCTAAAACTAAACATGATCCTTCATACCATAATGATAGGGATTAAAAAAGGTCATTTGCTTGATAGAAACAGTTTAAGCTAAAGCAATTTTGATACAGTCCGTTTTAGCTGTTTACTGCTTCTGCAACAGCTTTGAAAGTAACAATAATGGTCAAAACGTTGTTGAGTGAATCAGGTTCTAAAACTAAACATCATCCTTCATACCTTAATGATAGGGATGAAAAAAGGTAATTTGCTTGATAGAAACAGTGTAAGCTAAAGCATTCTTCATACAGTCCGTTTTAGCTGTTTTCTCCTTCTGCAAAAGCTTTGAAAGTAACAATAATGGTCAAAACGTTGTTGAGTGAGTCAGGTTCAAAAACTAAACATCATCCTTCATACCATAATGATAGGGATGAAAAAAGGTCATTTGCTTGATAGTAACAGTGAAAGTTAAAACCATTCTTCATACAGTCCGTTTTAGCTGTTTTCTCCTTCTGCAAAAGCTTTGAAAGTAACAATAATGGTAAAAAACGTGGTTGAGTGAATCAGGTTCTAAAACTAAACATCATCCTTTATACCATAATGATAGGGATGAAAAAAGGTAATTTGCTTGATAGAAACAGTGTAAGCTAAAGGATTCTTTATACAGTCCGTTTTAGCTGTTTTCTCCTTCTGCAAAAGCTTTGAAAGTAACAATAATGGTCAAAACGTGGTTGAGTGAATCAGGTTCTAAAACTAATCCTAATCCATCATACCATGATGAAAATGGTGAAAAAGGTCATTTGCTTGATAGAAACAGTGTAAGCTAAAGGATTCTTTATACAGTCCGTTTTAGCAGTTTTCTCCTTCTGCAAAAGCTTTGAAAGTAACTATAATGGTCAAAACGTGGTTGAGTGAATCAGGTTCTAAAACTAAACATGATCCTTCATACCATAATGATAGGGATTAAAAAAGGTCATTTGCTTGATAGAAACAGTTTAAGCTAAAGCAATCTTGATACAGTCCGTTTTAGCTGTTTACTGCTTCTGCAACAGCTTTGAAAGTAACAATAATGGTCAAAACGTTGTTGAGTGAATCAGGTTCTAAAACTAAACATCATCCTTCATACCTTAATGATAGGGATGAAAAAAGGTAATTTGCTTGATAGAAACAGTGTAAGCTAAAGCATTCTTCATACAGTCCGTTTTAGCTGTTTTCTCCTTCTGCAAAAGCTTTGAAAGTAACAATAATGGTCAAAACGTTGTTGAGTGAATCAGGTTCTAAAACTAAACATCATCCTTCATACCATAATGATAGGGATGAAAAAAGGTCATTTGCTTGATAGTAACAGTGAAAGTTAAAACCATTCTTCATACAGTCCGTTTTAGCTGTTTACTGCTTCTGCAACAGCTTTGAAAGTAACAATAATGGTCAAAACGTGGTTGAGTGAATCAGGTTTTAAAACTAAACATCATCCTTCATACCATAATGATAGGGATGAAAAAAGGTAATTTGCTTGATAGTAACAGTGAAAGTTAAAAGCATTCTTCCTACAGTTCGTTTTAGCTGTTTACTCCTTCTGCAAAAGCTTTGAAAGTAACAATAATGGTCAAAACGTGGTTGAGTGAATCAGGTTCTAAAACTAAACATTATCCTTCATACCATAATGATAGGGATGAAAAAAGGTCATTTGCTTGATAGTAACAGTGAAAGTTAGAACCATTCTTCATACAGTCCGTTTTAGCTGTTTACTCCTTCTGCAAAAGCTTTGAAAGTAACAATAATGGTCAAAACATTGTTGAGTGAATCAGGTTCTAAAACTAAACATCATCCTTCATACCATAATGATAGGGATTAAAAAAGGTCATTTGCTTGATAGAAACAGTTTAAGCTAAAGCAATCTTGATACAGTCCGTTTTAGCTGTTTACTCCTTCTGCAAAAGCTTTGAAAGTAACAATAATGGTCAAAACGTGGTTGAGTGAATCAGGTTTTAAAACTAAACATCATCCTTTATACCATAATGATAGGGATGAAAAAAGGTCATTTGCTTGATAGTAACAGTGAAAGTTAAAACCATTCTTCATACAGTCCGTTTTAGCTGTTTACTCCTTCTGCAAAAGCTTTGAAAGTAACAATAATGGTCAAAACGTGGTTGAGTGAATCAGGTTCTAAAACTAAACATCATCCTTCATACCATAATGATAGGGATGAAAAAGGGTCATTTGCTTGATAGTAACAGTGAAAGTTAAAACCATTCTTCATACAGTCCGTTTTAGCTGTTTTCTCCTTCTGCAAAAGCTTTGAAAGTAACAATAATGGTAAAAAACGTGGTTGAGTGAATCAGGTTCTAAAACTAAACATCATCCTTTATACCATAATGATAGGGATGAAAAAAGGTAATTTGCTTGATAGAAACAGTGTAAGCTAAAGGATTCTTTATACAGTCCGTTTTAGCTGTTTTCTCCTTCTGCAAAAGCTTTGAAAGTAACAATAATGGTCAAAACGTGGTTGAGTGAATCAGGTTCTAAAACTAATCCTAATCCATCATACCATGATGAAAATGGTGAAAAAGGTCATTTGCTTGATAGAAACAGTGTAAGCTAAAGGATTCTTTATACAGTCCGTTTTAGCAGTTTTCTCCTTCTGCAAAAGCTTTGAAAGTAACTATAATGGTCAAAACGTGGTTGAGTGAATCAGGTTCTAAAACTAAACATGATCCTTCATACCATAATGATAGGGATTAAAAAAGGTCATTTGCTTGATAGAAACAGTTTAAGCTAAAGCAATTTTGATACAGTCCGTTTTAGCTGTTTACTGCTTCTGCAACAGCTTTGAAAGTAACAATAATGGTCAAAACGTTGTTGAGTGAATCAGGTTCTAAAACTAAACATCATCCTTCATACCTTAATGATAGGGATGAAAAAAGGTAATTTGCTTGATAGAAACAGTGTAAGCTAAAGCATTCTTCATACAGTCCGTTTTAGCTGTTTTCTCCTTCTGCAAAAGCTTTGAAAGTAACAATAATGGTCAAAACGTTGTTGAGTGAGTCAGGTTCAAAAACTAAACATCATCCTTCATACCATAATGATAGGGATGAAAAAAGGTCATTTGCTTGATAGTAACAGTGAAAGTTAAAACCATTCTTCATACAGTCCGTTTTAGCTGTTTTCTCCTTCTGCAAAAGCTTTGAAAGTAACAATAATGGTAAAAAACGTGGTTGAGTGAATCAGGTTCTAAAACTAAACATCATCCTTTATACCATAATGATAGGGATGAAAAAAGGTAATTTGCTTGATAGAAACAGTGTAAGCTAAAGGATTCTTTATACAGTCCGTTTTAGCTGTTTTCTCCTTCTGCAAAAGCTTTGAAAGTAACAATAATGGTCAAAACGTGGTTGAGTGAATCAGGTTCTAAAACTAATCCTAATCCATCATACCATGATGAAAATGGTGAAAAAGGTCATTTGCTTGATAGAAACAGTGTAAGCTAAAGGATTCTTTATACAGTCCGTTTTAGCAGTTTTCTCCTTCTGCAAAAGCTTTGAAAGTAACTATAATGGTCAAAACGTGGTTGAGTGAATCAGGTTCTAAAACTAAACATGATCCTTCATACCATAATGATAGGGATTAAAAAAGGTCATTTGCTTGATAGAAACAGTTTAAGCTAAAGCAATCTTGATACAGTCCGTTTTAGCTGTTTACTGCTTCTGCAACAGCTTTGAAAGTAACAATAATGGTCAAAACGTTGTTGAGTGAATCAGGTTCTAAAACTAAACATCATCCTTCATACCTTAATGATAGGGATGAAAAAAGGTAATTTGCTTGATAGAAACAGTGTAAGCTAAAGCATTCTTCATACAGTCCGTTTTAGCTGTTTTCTCCTTCTGCAAAAGCTTTGAAAGTAACAATAATGGTCAAAACGTTGTTGAGTGAATCAGGTTCTAAAACTAAACATCATCCTTCATACCATAATGATAGGGATGAAAAAAGGTCATTTGCTTGATAGTAACAGTGAAAGTTAGAACCATTCTTCATACAGTCCGTTTTAGCTGTTTACTCCTTCTGCAAAAGCTTTGAAAGTAACAATAATGGTCAAAACGTTGTTGAGTGAATCAGGTTCTAAAACTAAACATCATCCTTCATACCATAATGATAGGGATTAAAAAAGGTCATTTGCTTGATAGAAACAGTTTAAGCTAAAGCAATCTTGATACAGTCCGTTTTAGCTGTTTACTCCTTCTGCAAAAGCTTTGAAAGTAACAATAATGGTCAAAACGTGGTTGAGTGAATCAGGTTTTAAAACTAAACATCATCCTTTATACCATAATGATAGGGATGAAAAAAGGTCATTTGCTTGATAGTAACAGTGAAAGTTAAAACCATTCTTCATACAGTCCGTTTTAGCTGTTTACTCCTTCTGCAAAAGCTTTGAAAGTAACAATAATGGTCAAAACGTGGTTGAGTGAATCAGGTTCTAAAACTAAACATCATCCTTCATACCATAATGATAGGGATGAAAAAGGGTCATTTGCTTGATAGTAACAGTGAAAGTTAAAGCATTCTTCATACAGTCCGTTTTAGCTGTTTTCTCCTTCTGCAAAAGCTTTGAAAGTAACAATAATGGTCAAAACGTGGTTGAGTGAATCAGGTTCTAAAACTAATCCTAATCCATCATACCATGATGAAAATGGTGAAAAAGGTCATTTGCTTGATAGAAACAGTGTAAGCTAAAGGATTCTTTATACAGTCCGTTTTAGCAGTTTTCTCCTTCTGCAAAAGCTTTGAAAGTAACTATAATGGTCAAAACGTGGTTGAGTGAATCAGGTTCTAAAACTAAACATGATCCTTCATACCATAATGATAGGGATTAAAAAAGGTCATTTGCTTGATAGAAACAGTTTAAGCTAAAGCAATTTTGATACAGTCCGTTTTAGCTGTTTACTGCTTCTGCAACAGCTTTGAAAGTAACAATAATGGTCAAAACGTTGTTGAGTGAATCAGGTTCTAAAACTAAACATCATCCTTCATACCTTAATGATAGGGATGAAAAAAGGTAATTTGCTTGATAGAAACAGTGTAAGCTAAAGCATTCTTCATACAGTCCGTTTTAGCTGTTTTCTCCTTCTGCAAAAGCTTTGAAAGTAACAATAATGGTCAAAACGTTGTTGAGTGAGTCAGGTTCAAAAACTAAACATCATCCTTCATACCATAATGATAGGGATGAAAAAAGGTCATTTGCTTGATAGTAACAGTGAAAGTTAAAACCATTCTTCATACAGTCCGTTTTAGCTGTTTTCTCCTTCTGCAAAAGCTTTGAAAGTAACAATAATGGTAAAAAACGTGGTTGAGTGAATCAGGTTCTAAAACTAAACATCATCCTTTATACCATAATGATAGGGATGAAAAAAGGTAATTTGCTTGATAGAAACAGTGTAAGCTAAAGGATTCTTTATACAGTCCGTTTTAGCTGTTTTCTCCTTCTGCAAAAGCTTTGAAAGTAACAATAATGGTCAAAACGTGGTTGAGTGAATCAGGTTCTAAAACTAATCCTAATCCATCATACCATGATGAAAATGGTGAAAAAGGTCATTTGCTTGATAGAAACAGTGTAAGCTAAAGGATTCTTTATACAGTCCGTTTTAGCAGTTTTCTCCTTCTGCAAAAGCTTTGAAAGTAACTATAATGGTCAAAACGTGGTTGAGTGAATCAGGTTCTAAAACTAAACATGATCCTTCATACCATAATGATAGGGATTAAAAAAGGTCATTTGCTTGATAGAAACAGTTTAAGCTAAAGCAATCTTGATACAGTCCGTTTTAGCTGTTTACTGCTTCTGCAACAGCTTTGAAAGTAACAATAATGGTCAAAACGTTGTTGAGTGAATCAGGTTCTAAAACTAAACATCATCCTTCATACCTTAATGATAGGGATGAAAAAAGGTAATTTGCTTGATAGAAACAGTGTAAGCTAAAGCATTCTTCATACAGTCCGTTTTAGCTGTTTTCTCCTTCTGCAAAAGCTTTGAAAGTAACAATAATGGTCAAAACGTTGTTGAGTGAATCAGGTTCTAAAACTAAACATCATCCTTCATACCATAATGATAGGGATGAAAAAAGGTCATTTGCTTGATAGTAACAGTGAAAGTTAAAACCATTCTTCATACAGTCCGTTTTAGCTGTTTACTGCTTCTGCAACAGCTTTGAAAGTAACAATAATGGTCAAAACGTGGTTGAGTGAATCAGGTTTTAAAACTAAACATCATCCTTCATACCATAATGATAGGGATGAAAAAAGGTAATTTGCTTGATAGTAACAGTGAAAGTTAAAAGCATTCTTCCTACAGTTCGTTTTAGCTGTTTACTCCTTCTGCAAAAGCTTTGAAAGTAACAATAATGGTCAAAACGTGGTTGAGTGAATCAGGTTCTAAAACTAAACATTATCCTTCATACCATAATGATAGGGATGAAAAAAGGTCATTTGCTTGATAGTAACAGTGAAAGTTAGAACCATTCTTCATACAGTCCGTTTTAGCTGTTTACTCCTTCTGCAAAAGCTTTGAAAGTAACAATAATGGTCAAAACGTTGTTGAGTGAATCAGGTTCTAAAACTAAACATCATCCTTCATACCATAATGATAGGGATTAAAAAAGGTCATTTGCTTGATAGAAACAGTTTAAGCTAAAGCAATCTTGATACAGTCCGTTTTAGCTGTTTACTCCTTCTGCAAAAGCTTTGAAAGTAACAATAATGGTCAAAACGTGGTTGAGTGAATCAGGTTTTAAAACTAAACATCATCCTTTATACCATAATGATAGGGATGAAAAAAGGTCATTTGCTTGATAGTAACAGTGAAAGTTAAAACCATTCTTCATACAGTCCGTTTTAGCTGTTTACTCCTTCTGCAAAAGCTTTGAAAGTAACAATAATGGTCAAAACGTGGTTGAGTGAATCAGGTTCTAAAACTAAACATCATCCTTCATACCATAATGATAGGGATGAAAAAGGGTCATTTGCTTGATAGTAACAGTGAAAGTTAAAACCATTCTTCATACAGTCCGTTTTAGCTGTTTTCTCCTTCTGCAAAAGCTTTGAAAGTAACAATAATGGTAAAAAACGTGGTTGAGTGAATCAGGTTCTAAAACTAAACATCATCCTTTATACCATAATGATAGGGATGAAAAAAGGTAATTTGCTTGATAGAAACAGTGTAAGCTAAAGGATTCTTTATACAGTCCGTTTTAGCTGTTTTCTCCTTCTGCAAAAGCTTTGAAAGTAACAATAATGGTCAAAACGTGGTTGAGTGAATCAGGTTCTAAAACTAATCCTAATCCATCATACCATGATGAAAATGGTGAAAAAGGTCATTTGCTTGATAGAAACAGTGTAAGCTAAAGGATTCTTTATACAGTCCGTTTTAGCAGTTTTCTCCTTCTGCAAAAGCTTTGAAAGTAACTATAATGGTCAAAACGTGGTTGAGTGAATCAGGTTCTAAAACTAAACATGATCCTTCATACCATAATGATAGGGATTAAAAAAGGTCATTTGCTTGATAGAAACAGTTTAAGCTAAAGCAATCTTGATACAGTCCGTTTTAGCTGTTTACTGCTTCTGCAACAGCTTTGAAAGTAACAATAATGGTCAAAACGTTGTTGAGTGAATCAGGTTCTAAAACTAAACATCATCCTTCATACCTTAATGATAGGGATGAAAAAAGGTAATTTGCTTGATAGAAACAGTGTAAGCTAAAGCATTCTTCATACAGTCCGTTTTAGCTGTTTTCTCCTTCTGCAAAAGCTTTGAAAGTAACAATAATGGTCAAAACGTTGTTGAGTGAATCAGGTTCTAAAACTAAACATCATCCTTCATACCATAATGATAGGGATGAAAAAAGGTCATTTGCTTGATAGTAACAGTGAAAGTTAAAACCATTCTTCATACAGTCCGTTTTAGCTGTTTACTGCTTCTGCAACAGCTTTGAAAGTAACAATAATGGTCAAAACGTGGTTGAGTGAATCAGGTTTTAAAACTAAACATCATCCTTCATACCATAATGATAGGGATGAAAAAAGGTAATTTGCTTGATAGTAACAGTGAAAGTTAAAAGCATTCTTCCTACAGTTCGTTTTAGCTGTTTACTCCTTCTGCAAAAGCTTTGAAAGTAACAATAATGGTCAAAACGTGGTTGAGTGAATCAGGTTCTAAAACTAAACATTATCCTTCATACCATAATGATAGGGATGAAAAAAGGTCATTTGCTTGATAGTAACAGTGAAAGTTAGAACCATTCTTCATACAGTCCGTTTTAGCTGTTTACTCCTTCTGCAAAAGCTTTGAAAGTAACAATAATGGTCAAAACGTTGTTGAGTGAATCAGGTTCTAAAACTAAACATCATCCTTCATACCATAATGATAGGGATTAAAAAAGGTCATTTGCTTGATAGAAACAGTTTAAGCTAAAGCAATCTTGATACAGTCCGTTTTAGCTGTTTACTCCTTCTGCAAAAGCTTTGAAAGTAACAATAATGGTCAAAACGTGGTTGAGTGAATCAGGTTTTAAAACTAAACATCATCCTTTATACCATAATGATAGGGATGAAAAAAGGTCATTTGCTTGATAGTAACAGTGAAAGTTAAAACCATTCTTCATACAGTCCGTTTTAGCTGTTTACTCCTTCTGCAAAAGCTTTGAAAGTAACAATAATGGTCAAAACGTGGTTGAGTGAATCAGGTTCTAAAACTAAACATCATCCTTCATACCATAATGATAGGGATGAAAAAGGGTCATTTGCTTGATAGTAACAGTGAAAGTTAAAGCATTCTTCATACAGTCCGTTTTAGCTGTTTTCTCCTTCTGCAAAAGCTTTGAAAGTAACAATAATGGTAAAAAACGTGGTTGAGTGAATCAGGTTCTAAAACTAAACATCATCCTTTATACCATAATGATAGGGATGAAAAAAGGTAATTTGCTTGATAGAAACAGTGTAAGCTAAAGGATTCTTTATACAGTCCGTTTTAGCTGTTTTCTCCTTCTGCAAAAGCTTTGAAAGTAACAATAATGGTCAAAACGTGGTTGAGTGAATCAGGTTCTAAAACTAATCCTAATCCATCATACCATGATGAAAATGGTGAAAAAGGTCATTTGCTTGATAGAAACAGTGTAAGCTAAAGGATTCTTTATACAGTCCGTTTTAGCAGTTTTCTCCTTCTGCAAAAGCTTTGAAAGTAACTATAATGGTCAAAACGTGGTTGAGTGAATCAGGTTCTAAAACTAAACATGATCCTTCATACCATAATGATAGGGATTAAAAAAGGTCATTTGCTTGATAGAAACAGTTTAAGCTAAAGCAATTTTGATACAGTCCGTTTTAGCTGTTTACTGCTTCTGCAACAGCTTTGAAAGTAACAATAATGGTCAAAACGTTGTTGAGTGAATCAGGTTCTAAAACTAAACATCATCCTTCATACCTTAATGATAGGGATGAAAAAAGGTAATTTGCTTGATAGAAACAGTGTAAGCTAAAGCATTCTTCATACAGTCCGTTTTAGCTGTTTTCTCCTTCTGCAAAAGCTTTGAAAGTAACAATAATGGTCAAAACGTTGTTGAGTGAGTCAGGTTCAAAAACTAAACATCATCCTTCATACCATAATGATAGGGATGAAAAAAGGTCATTTGCTTGATAGTAACAGTGAAAGTTAAAACCATTCTTCATACAGTCCGTTTTAGCTGTTTTCTCCTTCTGCAAAAGCTTTGAAAGTAACAATAATGGTAAAAAACGTGGTTGAGTGAATCAGGTTCTAAAACTAAACATCATCCTTTATACCATAATGATAGGGATGAAAAAAGGTAATTTGCTTGATAGAAACAGTGTAAGCTAAAGGATTCTTTATACAGTCCGTTTTAGCTGTTTTCTCCTTCTGCAAAAGCTTTGAAAGTAACAATAATGGTCAAAACGTGGTTGAGTGAATCAGGTTCTAAAACTAATCCTAATCCATCATACCATGATGAAAATGGTGAAAAAGGTCATTTGCTTGATAGAAACAGTGTAAGCTAAAGGATTCTTTATACAGTCCGTTTTAGCAGTTTTCTCCTTCTGCAAAAGCTTTGAAAGTAACTATAATGGTCAAAACGTGGTTGAGTGAATCAGGTTCTAAAACTAAACATGATCCTTCATACCATAATGATAGGGATTAAAAAAGGTCATTTGCTTGATAGAAACAGTTTAAGCTAAAGCAATCTTGATACAGTCCGTTTTAGCTGTTTACTGCTTCTGCAACAGCTTTGAAAGTAACAATAATGGTCAAAACGTTGTTGAGTGAATCAGGTTCTAAAACTAAACATCATCCTTCATACCTTAATGATAGGGATGAAAAAAGGTAATTTGCTTGATAGAAACAGTGTAAGCTAAAGCATTCTTCATACAGTCCGTTTTAGCTGTTTTCTCCTTCTGCAAAAGCTTTGAAAGTAACAATAATGGTCAAAACGTTGTTGAGTGAATCAGGTTCTAAAACTAAACATCATCCTTCATACCATAATGATAGGGATGAAAAAAGGTCATTTGCTTGATAGTAACAGTGAAAGTTAAAACCATTCTTCATACAGTCCGTTTTAGCTGTTTACTCCTTCTGCAAAAGCTTTGAAAGTAACAATAATGGTCAAAACGTGGTTGAGTGAATCAGGTTCTAAAACTAAACATCATCCTTCATACCATAATGATAGGGATGAAAAAGGGTCATTTGCTTGATAGTAACAGTGAAAGTTAAAGCATTCTTCATACAGTCCGTTTTAGCTGTTTTCTCCTTCTGCAAAAGCTTTGAAAGTAACAATAATGGTAAAAAACGTGGTTGAGTGAATCAGGTTCTAAAACTAAACATCATCCTTTATACCATAATGATAGGGATGAAAAAAGGTAATTTGCTTGATAGAAACAGTGTAAGCTAAAGGATTCTTTATACAGTCCGTTTTAGCAGTTTTCTCCTTCTGCAAAAGCTTTGAAAGTAACTATAATGGTCAAAACGTGGTTGAGTGAATCAGGTTCTAAAACTAAACATGATCCTTCATACCATAATGATAGGGATTAAAAAAGGTCATTTGCTTGATAGAAACAGTTTAAGCTAAAGCAATCTTGATACAGTCCGTTTTAGCTGTTTACTGCTTCTGCAACAGCTTTGAAAGTAACAATAATGGTCAAAACGTTGTTGAGTGAATCAGGTTCTAAAACTAAACATCATCCTTCATACCTTAATGATAGGGATGAAAAAAGGTAATTTGCTTGATAGAAACAGTGTAAGCTAAAGCATTCTTCATACAGTCCGTTTTAGCTGTTTTCTCCTTCTGCAAAAGCTTTGAAAGTAACAATAATGGTCAAAACGTTGTTGAGTGAATCAGGTTCTAAAACTAAACATCATCCTTCATACCATAATGATAGGGATGAAAAAAGGTCATTTGCTTGATAGTAACAGTGAAAGTTAGAACCATTCTTCATACAGTCCGTTTTAGCTGTTTACTCCTTCTGCAAAAGCTTTGAAAGTAACAATAATGGTCAAAACGTTGTTGAGTGAATCAGGTTCTAAAACTAAACATCATCCTTCATACCATAATGATAGGGATTAAAAAAGGTCATTTGCTTGATAGAAACAGTTTAAGCTAAAGCAATCTTGATACAGTCCGTTTTAGCTGTTTACTCCTTCTGCAAAAGCTTTGAAAGTAACAATAATGGTCAAAACGTGGTTGAGTGAATCAGGTTTTAAAACTAAACATCATCCTTTATACCATAATGATAGGGATGAAAAAAGGTCATTTGCTTGATAGTAACAGTGAAAGTTAAAACCATTCTTCATACAGTCCGTTTTAGCTGTTTACTCCTTCTGCAAAAGCTTTGAAAGTAACAATAATGGTCAAAACGTGGTTGAGTGAATCAGGTTCTAAAACTAAACATCATCCTTCATACCATAATGATAGGGATGAAAAAGGGTCATTTGCTTGATAGTAACAGTGAAAGTTAAAGCATTCTTCATACAGTCCGTTTTAGCTGTTTTCTCCTTCTGCAAAAGCTTTGAAAGTAACAATAATGGTAAAAAACGTGGTTGAGTGAATCAGGTTCTAAAACTAAACATCATCCTTTATACCATAATGATAGGGATGAAAAAAGGTAATTTGCTTGATAGAAACAGTGTAAGCTAAAGGATTCTTTATACAGTCCGTTTTAGCTGTTTTCTCCTTCTGCAAAAGCTTTGAAAGTAACAATAATGGTCAAAACGTGGTTGAGTGAATCAGGTTCTAAAACTAATCCTAATCCATCATACCATGATGAAAATGGTGAAAAAGGTCATTTGCTTGATAGAAACAGTGTAAGCTAAAGGATTCTTTATACAGTCCGTTTTAGCAGTTTTCTCCTTCTGCAAAAGCTTTGAAAGTAACTATAATGGTCAAAACGTGGTTGAGTGAATCAGGTTCTAAAACTAAACATGATCCTTCATACCATAATGATAGGGATTAAAAAAGGTCATTTGCTTGATAGAAACAGTTTAAGCTAAAGCAATTTTGATACAGTCCGTTTTAGCTGTTTACTGCTTCTGCAACAGCTTTGAAAGTAACAATAATGGTCAAAACGTTGTTGAGTGAATCAGGTTCTAAAACTAAACATCATCCTTCATACCTTAATGATAGGGATGAAAAAAGGTAATTTGCTTGATAGAAACAGTGTAAGCTAAAGCATTCTTCATACAGTCCGTTTTAGCTGTTTTCTCCTTCTGCAAAAGCTTTGAAAGTAACAATAATGGTCAAAACGTTGTTGAGTGAGTCAGGTTCAAAAACTAAACATCATCCTTCATACCATAATGATAGGGATGAAAAAAGGTCATTTGCTTGATAGTAACAGTGAAAGTTAAAACCATTCTTCATACAGTCCGTTTTAGCTGTTTTCTCCTTCTGCAAAAGCTTTGAAAGTAACAATAATGGTAAAAAACGTGGTTGAGTGAATCAGGTTCTAAAACTAAACATCATCCTTTATACCATAATGATAGGGATGAAAAAAGGTAATTTGCTTGATAGAAACAGTGTAAGCTAAAGGATTCTTTATACAGTCCGTTTTAGCTGTTTTCTCCTTCTGCAAAAGCTTTGAAAGTAACAATAATGGTCAAAACGTGGTTGAGTGAATCAGGTTCTAAAACTAATCCTAATCCATCATACCATGATGAAAATGGTGAAAAAGGTCATTTGCTTGATAGAAACAGTGTAAGCTAAAGGATTCTTTATACAGTCCGTTTTAGCAGTTTTCTCCTTCTGCAAAAGCTTTGAAAGTAACTATAATGGTCAAAACGTGGTTGAGTGAATCAGGTTCTAAAACTAAACATGATCCTTCATACCATAATGATAGGGATTAAAAAAGGTCATTTGCTTGATAGAAACAGTTTAAGCTAAAGCAATCTTGATACAGTCCGTTTTAGCTGTTTACTGCTTCTGCAACAGCTTTGAAAGTAACAATAATGGTCAAAACGTTGTTGAGTGAATCAGGTTCTAAAACTAAACATCATCCTTCATACCTTAATGATAGGGATGAAAAAAGGTAATTTGCTTGATAGAAACAGTGTAAGCTAAAGCATTCTTCATACAGTCCGTTTTAGCTGTTTTCTCCTTCTGCAAAAGCTTTGAAAGTAACAATAATGGTCAAAACGTTGTTGAGTGAATCAGGTTCTAAAACTAAACATCATCCTTCATACCATAATGATAGGGATGAAAAAAGGTCATTTGCTTGATAGTAACAGTGAAAGTTAAAACCATTCTTCATACAGTCCGTTTTAGCTGTTTACTGCTTCTGCAACAGCTTTGAAAGTAACAATAATGGTCAAAACGTGGTTGAGTGAATCAGGTTTTAAAACTAAACATCATCCTTCATACCATAATGATAGGGATGAAAAAAGGTAATTTGCTTGATAGTAACAGTGAAAGTTAAAAGCATTCTTCCTACAGTTCGTTTTAGCTGTTTACTCCTTCTGCAAAAGCTTTGAAAGTAACAATAATGGTCAAAACGTGGTTGAGTGAATCAGGTTCTAAAACTAAACATTATCCTTCATACCATAATGATAGGGATGAAAAAAGGTCATTTGCTTGATAGTAACAGTGAAAGTTAGAACCATTCTTCATACAGTCCGTTTTAGCTGTTTACTCCTTCTGCAAAAGCTTTGAAAGTAACAATAATGGTCAAAACGTTGTTGAGTGAATCAGGTTCTAAAACTAAACATCATCCTTCATACCATAATGATAGGGATTAAAAAAGGTCATTTGCTTGATAGAAACAGTTTAAGCTAAAGCAATCTTGATACAGTCCGTTTTAGCTGTTTACTCCTTCTGCAAAAGCTTTGAAAGTAACAATAATGGTCAAAACGTGGTTGAGTGAATCAGGTTTTAAAACTAAACATCATCCTTTATACCATAATGATAGGGATGAAAAAAGGTCATTTGCTTGATAGTAACAGTGAAAGTTAAAACCATTCTTCATACAGTCCGTTTTAGCTGTTTACTCCTTCTGCAAAAGCTTTGAAAGTAACAATAATGGTCAAAACGTGGTTGAGTGAATCAGGTTCTAAAACTAAACATCATCCTTCATACCATAATGATAGGGATGAAAAAGGGTCATTTGCTTGATAGTAACAGTGAAAGTTAAAGCATTCTTCATACAGTCCGTTTTAGCTGTTTTCTCCTTCTGCAAAAGCTTTGAAAGTAACAATAATGGTAAAAAACGTGGTTGAGTGAATCAGGTTCTAAAACTAAACATCATCCTTTATACCATAATGATAGGGATGAAAAAAGGTAATTTGCTTGATAGAAACAGTGTAAGCTAAAGGATTCTTTATACAGTCCGTTTTAGCTGTTTTCTCCTTCTGCAAAAGCTTTGAAAGTAACAATAATGGTCAAAACGTGGTTGAGTGAATCAGGTTCTAAAACTAATCCTAATCCATCATACCATGATGAAAATGGTGAAAAAGGTCATTTGCTTGATAGAAACAGTGTAAGCTAAAGGATTCTTTATACAGTCCGTTTTAGCAGTTTTCTCCTTCTGCAAAAGCTTTGAAAGTAACTATAATGGTCAAAACGTGGTTGAGTGAATCAGGTTCTAAAACTAAACATGATCCTTCATACCATAATGATAGGGATTAAAAAAGGTCATTTGCTTGATAGAAACAGTTTAAGCTAAAGCAATTTTGATACAGTCCGTTTTAGCTGTTTACTGCTTCTGCAACAGCTTTGAAAGTAACAATAATGGTCAAAACGTTGTTGAGTGAATCAGGTTCTAAAACTAAACATCATCCTTCATACCTTAATGATAGGGATGAAAAAAGGTAATTTGCTTGATAGAAACAGTGTAAGCTAAAGCATTCTTCATACAGTCCGTTTTAGCTGTTTTCTCCTTCTGCAAAAGCTTTGAAAGTAACAATAATGGTCAAAACGTTGTTGAGTGAGTCAGGTTCAAAAACTAAACATCATCCTTCATACCATAATGATAGGGATGAAAAAAGGTCATTTGCTTGATAGTAACAGTGAAAGTTAAAACCATTCTTCATACAGTCCGTTTTAGCTGTTTTCTCCTTCTGCAAAAGCTTTGAAAGTAACAATAATGGTAAAAAACGTGGTTGAGTGAATCAGGTTCTAAAACTAAACATCATCCTTTATACCATAATGATAGGGATGAAAAAAGGTAATTTGCTTGATAGAAACAGTGTAAGCTAAAGGATTCTTTATACAGTCCGTTTTAGCTGTTTTCTCCTTCTGCAAAAGCTTTGAAAGTAACAATAATGGTCAAAACGTGGTTGAGTGAATCAGGTTCTAAAACTAATCCTAATCCATCATACCATGATGAAAATGGTGAAAAAGGTCATTTGCTTGATAGAAACAGTGTAAGCTAAAGGATTCTTTATACAGTCCGTTTTAGCAGTTTTCTCCTTCTGCAAAAGCTTTGAAAGTAACTATAATGGTCAAAACGTGGTTGAGTGAATCAGGTTCTAAAACTAAACATGATCCTTCATACCATAATGATAGGGATTAAAAAAGGTCATTTGCTTGATAGAAACAGTTTAAGCTAAAGCAATCTTGATACAGTCCGTTTTAGCTGTTTACTGCTTCTGCAACAGCTTTGAAAGTAACAATAATGGTCAAAACGTTGTTGAGTGAATCAGGTTCTAAAACTAAACATCATCCTTCATACCTTAATGATAGGGATGAAAAAAGGTAATTTGCTTGATAGAAACAGTGTAAGCTAAAGCATTCTTCATACAGTCCGTTTTAGCTGTTTTCTCCTTCTGCAAAAGCTTTGAAAGTAACAATAATGGTCAAAACGTTGTTGAGTGAATCAGGTTCTAAAACTAAACATCATCCTTCATACCATAATGATAGGGATGAAAAAAGGTCATTTGCTTGATAGTAACAGTGAAAGTTAAAACCATTCTTCATACAGTCCGTTTTAGCTGTTTTCTCCTTCTGCAAAAGCTTTGAAAGTAACAATAATGGTCAAAACGTTGTTGAGTGAATCAGGTTCTAAAACTAAACATCATCCTTCATACCATAATGATAGGGATGAAAAAAGGTCATTTGCTTGATAGTAACAGTGAAAGTTAAAACCATTCTTCATACAGTCCGTTTTAGCTGTTTACTGCTTCTGCAACAGCTTTGAAAGTAACAATAATGGTCAAAACGTGGTTGAGTGAATCAGGTTTTAAAACTAAACATCATCCTTCATACCATAATGATAGGGATGAAAAAAGGTAATTTGCTTGATAGTAACAGTGAAAGTTAAAAGCATTCTTCCTACAGTTCGTTTTAGCTGTTTACTCCTTCTGCAAAAGCTTTGAAAGTAACAATAATGGTCAAAACGTGGTTGAGTGAATCAGGTTCTAAAACTAAACATTATCCTTCATACCATAATGATAGGGATGAAAAAAGGTCATTTGCTTGATAGTAACAGTGAAAGTTAGAACCATTCTTCATACAGTCCGTTTTAGCTGTTTACTCCTTCTGCAAAAGCTTTGAAAGTAACAATAATGGTCAAAACGTTGTTGAGTAAATCAGGTTCTAAAACTAAACATCATCCTTCATACCATAATGATAGGGATTAAAAAAGGTCATTTGCTTGATAGAAACAGTTTAAGCTAAAGCAATCTTGATACAGTCCGTTTTAGCTGTTTACTCCTTCTGCAAAAGCTTTGAAAGTAACAATAATGGTCAAAACGTGGTTGAGTGAATCAGGTTTTAAAACTAAACATCATCCTTTATACCATAATGATAGGGATGAAAAAAGGTCATTTGCTTGATAGTAACAGTGAAAGTTAAAACCATTCTTCATACAGTCCGTTTTAGCTGTTTACTCCTTCTGCAAAAGCTTTGAAAGTAACAATAATGGTCAAAACGTGGTTGAGTGAATCAGGTTCTAAAACTAAACATCATCCTTCATACCATAATGATAGGGATGAAAAAGGGTCATTTGCTTGATAGTAACAGTGAAAGTTAAAGCATTCTTCATACAGTCCGTTTTAGCTGTTTTCTCCTTCTGCAAAAGCTTTGAAAGTAACAATAATGGTAAAAAACGTGGTTGAGTGAATCAGGTTCTAAAACTAAACATCATCCTTTATACCATAATGATAGGGATGAAAAAAGGTAATTTGCTTGATAGAAACAGTGTAAGCTAAAGGATTCTTTATACAGTCCGTTTTAGCTGTTTTCTCCTTCTGCAAAAGCTTTGAAAGTAACAATAATGGTCAAAACGTGGTTGAGTGAATCAGGTTCTAAAACTAATCCTAATCCATCATACCATGATGAAAATGGTGAAAAAGGTCATTTGCTTGATAGAAACAGTGTAAGCTAAAGGATTCTTTATACAGTCCGTTTTAGCAGTTTTCTCCTTCTGCAAAAGCTTTGAAAGTAACTATAATGGTCAAAACGTGGTTGAGTGAATCAGGTTCTAAAACTAAACATGATCCTTCATACCATAATGATAGGGATTAAAAAAGGTCATTTGCTTGATAGAAACAGTTTAAGCTAAAGCAATTTTGATACAGTCCGTTTTAGCTGTTTACTGCTTCTGCAACAGCTTTGAAAGTAACAATAATGGTCAAAACGTTGTTGAGTGAATCAGGTTCTAAAACTAAACATCATCCTTCATACCTTAATGATAGGGATGAAAAAAGGTAATTTGCTTGATAGAAACAGTGTAAGCTAAAGCATTCTTCATACAGTCCGTTTTAGCTGTTTTCTCCTTCTGCAAAAGCTTTGAAAGTAACAATAATGGTCAAAACGTTGTTGAGTGAGTCAGGTTCAAAAACTAAACATCATCCTTCATACCATAATGATAGGGATGAAAAAAGGTCATTTGCTTGATAGTAACAGTGAAAGTTAAAACCATTCTTCATACAGTCCGTTTTAGCTGTTTTCTCCTTCTGCAAAAGCTTTGAAAGTAACAATAATGGTAAAAAACGTGGTTGAGTGAATCAGGTTCTAAAACTAAACATCATCCTTTATACCATAATGATAGGGATGAAAAAAGGTAATTTGCTTGATAGAAACAGTGTAAGCTAAAGGATTCTTTATACAGTCCGTTTTAGCTGTTTTCTCCTTCTGCAAAAGCTTTGAAAGTAACAATAATGGTCAAAACGTGGTTGAGTGAATCAGGTTCTAAAACTAATCCTAATCCATCATACCATGATGAAAATGGTGAAAAAGGTCATTTGCTTGATAGAAACAGTGTAAGCTAAAGGATTCTTTATACAGTCCGTTTTAGCAGTTTTCTCCTTCTGCAAAAGCTTTGAAAGTAACTATAATGGTCAAAACGTGGTTGAGTGAATCAGGTTCTAAAACTAAACATGATCCTTCATACCATAATGATAGGGATTAAAAAAGGTCATTTGCTTGATAGAAACAGTTTAAGCTAAAGCAATCTTGATACAGTCCGTTTTAGCTGTTTACTGCTTCTGCAACAGCTTTGAAAGTAACAATAATGGTCAAAACGTTGTTGAGTGAATCAGGTTCTAAAACTAAACATCATCCTTCATACCTTAATGATAGGGATGAAAAAAGGTAATTTGCTTGATAGAAACAGTGTAAGCTAAAGCATTCTTCATACAGTCCGTTTTAGCTGTTTTCTCCTTCTGCAAAAGCTTTGAAAGTAACAATAATGGTCAAAACGTTGTTGAGTGAATCAGGTTCTAAAACTAAACATCATCCTTCATACCATAATGATAGGGATGAAAAAAGGTCATTTGCTTGATAGTAACAGTGAAAGTTAAAACCATTCTTCATACAGTCCGTTTTAGCTGTTTACTCCTTCTGCAAAAGCTTTGAAAGTAACAATAATGGTCAAAACGTGGTTGAGTGAATCAGGTTCTAAAACTAAACATCATCCTTCATACCATAATGATAGGGATGAAAAAGGGTCATTTGCTTGATAGTAACAGTGAAAGTTAAAGCATTCTTCATACAGTCCGTTTTAGCTGTTTTCTCCTTCTGCAAAAGCTTTGAAAGTAACAATAATGGTAAAAAACGTGGTTGAGTGAATCAGGTTCTAAAACTAAACATCATCCTTTATACCATAATGATAGGGATGAAAAAAGGTAATTTGCTTGATAGAAACAGTGTAAGCTAAAGGATTCTTTATACAGTCCGTTTTAGCTGTTTTCTCCTTCTGCAAAAGCTTTGAAAGTAACAATAATGGTCAAAACGTGGTTGAGTGAATCAGGTTCTAAAACTAATCCTAATCCATCATACCATGATGAAAATGGTGAAAAAGGTCATTTGCTTGATAGAAACAGTGTAAGCTAAAGGATTCTTTATACAGTCCGTTTTAGCAGTTTTCTCCTTCTGCAAAAGCTTTGAAAGTAACTATAATGGTCAAAACGTGGTTGAGTGAATCAGGTTCTAAAACTAAACATGATCCTTCATACCATAATGATAGGGATTAAAAAAGGTCATTTGCTTGATAGAAACAGTTTAAGCTAAAGCAATTTTGATACAGTCCGTTTTAGCTGTTTACTGCTTCTGCAACAGCTTTGAAAGTAACAATAATGGTCAAAACGTTGTTGAGTGAATCAGGTTCTAAAACTAAACATCATCCTTCATACCTTAATGATAGGGATGAAAAAAGGTAATTTGCTTGATAGAAACAGTGTAAGCTAAAGCATTCTTCATACAGTCCGTTTTAGCTGTTTTCTCCTTCTGCAAAAGCTTTGAAAGTAACAATAATGGTCAAAACGTTGTTGAGTGAGTCAGGTTCAAAAACTAAACATCATCCTTCATACCATAATGATAGGGATGAAAAAAGGTCATTTGCTTGATAGTAACAGTGAAAGTTAAAACCATTCTTCATACAGTCCGTTTTAGCTGTTTTCTCCTTCTGCAAAAGCTTTGAAAGTAACAATAATGGTAAAAAACGTGGTTGAGTGAATCAGGTTCTAAAACTAAACATCATCCTTTATACCATAATGATAGGGATGAAAAAAGGTAATTTGCTTGATAGAAACAGTGTAAGCTAAAGGATTCTTTATACAGTCCGTTTTAGCTGTTTTCTCCTTCTGCAAAAGCTTTGAAAGTAACAATAATGGTCAAAACGTGGTTGAGTGAATCAGGTTCTAAAACTAATCCTAATCCATCATACCATGATGAAAATGGTGAAAAAGGTCATTTGCTTGATAGAAACAGTGTAAGCTAAAGGATTCTTTATACAGTCCGTTTTAGCAGTTTTCTCCTTCTGCAAAAGCTTTGAAAGTAACTATAATGGTCAAAACGTGGTTGAGTGAATCAGGTTCTAAAACTAAACATGATCCTTCATACCATAATGATAGGGATTAAAAAAGGTCATTTGCTTGATAGAAACAGTTTAAGCTAAAGCAATCTTGATACAGTCCGTTTTAGCTGTTTACTGCTTCTGCAACAGCTTTGAAAGTAACAATAATGGTCAAAACGTTGTTGAGTGAATCAGGTTCTAAAACTAAACATCATCCTTCATACCTTAATGATAGGGATGAAAAAAGGTAATTTGCTTGATAGAAACAGTGTAAGCTAAAGCATTCTTCATACAGTCCGTTTTAGCTGTTTTCTCCTTCTGCAAAAGCTTTGAAAGTAACAATAATGGTCAAAACGTTGTTGAGTGAATCAGGTTCTAAAACTAAACATCATCCTTCATACCATAATGATAGGGATGAAAAAAGGTCATTTGCTTGATAGTAACAGTGAAAGTTAAAACCATTCTTCATACAGTCCGTTTTAGCTGTTTACTGCTTCTGCAACAGCTTTGAAAGTAACAATAATGGTCAAAACGTGGTTGAGTGAATCAGGTTTTAAAACTAAACATCATCCTTCATACCATAATGATAGGGATGAAAAAAGGTAATTTGCTTGATAGTAACAGTGAAAGTTAAAAGCATTCTTCCTACAGTTCGTTTTAGCTGTTTACTCCTTCTGCAAAAGCTTTGAAAGTAACAATAATGGTCAAAACGTGGTTGAGTGAATCAGGTTCTAAAACTAAACATTATCCTTCATACCATAATGATAGGGATGAAAAAAGGTCATTTGCTTGATAGTAACAGTGAAAGTTAGAACCATTCTTCATACAGTCCGTTTTAGCTGTTTACTCCTTCTGCAAAAGCTTTGAAAGTAACAATAATGGTCAAAACGTTGTTGAGTGAATCAGGTTCTAAAACTAAACATCATCCTTCATACCATAATGATAGGGATTAAAAAAGGTCATTTGCTTGATAGAAACAGTTTAAGCTAAAGCAATCTTGATACAGTCCGTTTTAGCTGTTTACTCCTTCTGCAAAAGCTTTGAAAGTAACAATAATGGTCAAAATGTGGTTGAGTGAATCAGGTTTTAAAACTAAACATCATCCTTTATACCATAATGATAGGGATGAAAAAAGGTCATTTGCTTGATAGTAACAGTGAAAGTTAAAACCATTCTTCATACAGTCCGTTTTAGCTGTTTACTCCTTCTGCAAAAGCTTTGAAAGTAACAATAATGGTCAAAACGTGGTTGAGTGAATCAGGTTCTAAAACTAAACATCATCCTTCATACCATAATGATAGGGATGAAAAAGGGTCATTTGCTTGATAGTAACAGTGAAAGTTAAAGCATTCTTCATACAGTCCGTTTTAGCTGTTTTCTCCTTCTGCAAAAGCTTTGAAAGTAACAATAATGGTAAAAAACGTGGTTGAGTGAATCAGGTTCTAAAACTAAACATCATCCTTTATACCATAATGATAGGGATGAAAAAAGGTAATTTGCTTGATAGAAACAGTGTAAGCTAAAGGATTCTTTATACAGTCCGTTTTAGCTGTTTTCTCCTTCTGCAAAAGCTTTGAAAGTAACAATAATGGTCAAAACGTGGTTGAGTGAATCAGGTTCTAAAACTAATCCTAATCCATCATACCATGATGAAAATGGTGAAAAAGGTCATTTGCTTGATAGAAACAGTGTAAGCTAAAGGATTCTTTATACAGTCCGTTTTAGCAGTTTTCTCCTTCTGCAAAAGCTTTGAAAGTAACTATAATGGTCAAAACGTGGTTGAGTGAATCAGGTTCTAAAACTAAACATGATCCTTCATACCATAATGATAGGGATTAAAAAAGGTCATTTGCTTGATAGAAACAGTTTAAGCTAAAGCAATTTTGATACAGTCCGTTTTAGCTGTTTACTGCTTCTGCAACAGCTTTGAAAGTAACAATAATGGTCAAAACGTTGTTGAGTGAATCAGGTTCTAAAACTAAACATCATCCTTCATACCTTAATGATAGGGATGAAAAAAGGTAATTTGCTTGATAGAAACAGTGTAAGCTAAAGCATTCTTCATACAGTCCGTTTTAGCTGTTTTCTCCTTCTGCAAAAGCTTTGAAAGTAACAATAATGGTCAAAACGTTGTTGAGTGAGTCAGGTTCAAAAACTAAACATCATCCTTCATACCATAATGATAGGGATGAAAAAAGGTCATTTGCTTGATAGTAACAGTGAAAGTTAAAACCATTCTTCATACAGTCCGTTTTAGCTGTTTTCTCCTTCTGCAAAAGCTTTGAAAGTAACAATAATGGTAAAAAACGTGGTTGAGTGAATCAGGTTCTAAAACTAAACATCATCCTTTATACCATAATGATAGGGATGAAAAAAGGTAATTTGCTTGATAGAAACAGTGTAAGCTAAAGGATTCTTTATACAGTCCGTTTTAGCTGTTTTCTCCTTCTGCAAAAGCTTTGAAAGTAACAATAATGGTCAAAACGTGGTTGAGTGAATCAGGTTCTAAAACTAATCCTAATCCATCATACCATGATGAAAATGGTGAAAAAGGTCATTTGCTTGATAGAAACAGTGTAAGCTAAAGGATTCTTTATACAGTCCGTTTTAGCAGTTTTCTCCTTCTGCAAAAGCTTTGAAAGTAACTATAATGGTCAAAACGTGGTTGAGTGAATCAGGTTCTAAAACTAAACATGATCCTTCATACCATAATGATAGGGATTAAAAAAGGTCATTTGCTTGATAGAAACAGTTTAAGCTAAAGCAATCTTGATACAGTCCGTTTTAGCTGTTTACTGCTTCTGCAACAGCTTTGAAAGTAACAATAATGGTCAAAACGTTGTTGAGTGAATCAGGTTCTAAAACTAAACATCATCCTTCATACCTTAATGATAGGGATGAAAAAAGGTAATTTGCTTGATAGAAACAGGTAAGCTAAAGCATTCTTCATACAGTCCGTTTTAGCTGTTTTCTCCTTCTGCAAAAGCTTTGAAAGTAACAATAATGGTCAAAACGTTGTTGAGTGAATCAGGTTCTAAAACTAAACATCATCCTTCATACCATAATGATAGGGATGAAAAAAGGTCATTTGCTTGATAGTAACAGTGAAAGTTAAAACCATTCTTCATACAGTCCGTTTTAGCTGTTTACTCCTTCTGCAAAAGCTTTGAAAGTAACAATAATGGTCAAAACGTGGTTGAGTGAATCAGGTTCTAAAACTAAACATCATCCTTCATACCATAATGATAGGGATGAAAAAGGGTCATTTGCTTGATAGTAACAGTGAAAGTTAAAGCATTCTTCATACAGTCCGTTTTAGCTGTTTTCTCCTTCTGCAAAAGCTTTGAAAGTAACAATAATGGTAAAAAACGTGGTTGAGTGAATCAGGTTCTAAAACTAAACATCATCCTTTATACCATAATGATAGGGATGAAAAAAGGTAATTTGCTTGATAGAAACAGTGTAAGCTAAAGGATTCTTTATACAGTCCGTTTTAGCTGTTTTCTCCTTCTGCAAAAGCTTTGAAAGTAACAATAATGGTCAAAACGTGGTTGAGTGAATCAGGTTCTAAAACTAATCCTAATCCATCATACCATGATGAAAATGGTGAAAAAGGTCATTTGCTTGATAGAAACAGTGTAAGCTAAAGGATTCTTTATACAGTCCGTTTTAGCAGTTTTCTCCTTCTGCAAAAGCTTTGAAAGTAACTATAATGGTCAAAACGTGGTTGAGTGAATCAGGTTCTAAAACTAAACATGATCCTTCATACCATAATGATAGGGATTAAAAAAGGTCATTTGCTTGATAGAAACAGTTTAAGCTAAAGCAATTTTGATACAGTCCGTTTTAGCTGTTTACTGCTTCTGCAACAGCTTTGAAAGTAACAATAATGGTCAAAACGTTGTTGAGTGAATCAGGTTCTAAAACTAAACATCATCCTTCATACCTTAATGATAGGGATGAAAAAAGGTAATTTGCTTGATAGAAACAGTGTAAGCTAAAGCATTCTTCATACAGTCCGTTTTAGCTGTTTTCTCCTTCTGCAAAAGCTTTGAAAGTAACAATAATGGTCAAAACGTTGTTGAGTGAGTCAGGTTCAAAAACTAAACATCATCCTTCATACCATAATGATAGGGATGAAAAAAGGTCATTTGCTTGATAGTAACAGTGAAAGTTAAAACCATTCTTCATACAGTCCGTTTTAGCTGTTTTCTCCTTCTGCAAAAGCTTTGAAAGTAACAATAATGGTAAAAAACGTGGTTGAGTGAATCAGGTTCTAAAACTAAACATCATCCTTTATACCATAATGATAGGGATGAAAAAAGGTAATTTGCTTGATAGAAACAGTGTAAGCTAAAGGATTCTTTATACAGTCCGTTTTAGCTGTTTTCTCCTTCTGCAAAAGCTTTGAAAGTAACAATAATGGTCAAAACGTGGTTGAGTGAATCAGGTTCTAAAACTAATCCTAATCCATCATACCATGATGAAAATGGTGAAAAAGGTCATTTGCTTGATAGAAACAGTGTAAGCTAAAGGATTCTTTATACAGTCCGTTTTAGCAGTTTTCTCCTTCTGCAAAAGCTTTGAAAGTAACTATAATGGTCAAAACGTGGTTGAGTGAATCAGGTTCTAAAACTAAACATGATCCTTCATACCATAATGATAGGGATTAAAAAAGGTCATTTGCTTGATAGAAACAGTTTAAGCTAAAGCAATCTTGATACAGTCCGTTTTAGCTGTTTACTGCTTCTGCAACAGCTTTGAAAGTAACAATAATGGTCAAAACGTTGTTGAGTGAATCAGGTTCTAAAACTAAACATCATCCTTCATACCTTAATGATAGGGATGAAAAAAGGTAATTTGCTTGATAGAAACAGTGTAAGCTAAAGCATTCTTCATACAGTCCGTTTTAGCTGTTTTCTCCTTCTGCAAAAGCTTTGAAAGTAACAATAATGGTCAAAACGTTGTTGAGTGAATCAGGTTCTAAAACTAAACATCATCCTTCATACCATAATGATAGGGATGAAAAAAGGTCATTTGCTTGATAGTAACAGTGAAAGTTAAAACCATTCTTCATACAGTCCGTTTTAGCTGTTTACTGCTTCTGCAACAGCTTTGAAAGTAACAATAATGGTCAAAACGTGGTTGAGTGAATCAGGTTTTAAAACTAAACATCATCCTTCATACCATAATGATAGGGATGAAAAAAGGTAATTTGCTTGATAGTAACAGTGAAAGTTAAAAGCATTCTTCCTACAGTTCGTTTTAGCTGTTTACTCCTTCTGCAAAAGCTTTGAAAGTAACAATAATGGTCAAAACGTGGTTGAGTGAATCAGGTTCTAAAACTAAACATTATCCTTCATACCATAATGATAGGGATGAAAAAAGGTCATTTGCTTGATAGTAACAGTGAAAGTTAGAACCATTCTTCATACAGTCCGTTTTAGCTGTTTACTCCTTCTGCAAAAGCTTTGAAAGTAACAATAATGGTCAAAACGTTGTTGAGTGAATCAGGTTCTAAAACTAAACATCATCCTTCATACCATAATGATAGGGATTAAAAAAGGTCATTTGCTTGATAGAAACAGTTTAAGCTAAAGCAATCTTGATACAGTCCGTTTTAGCTGTTTACTCCTTCTGCAAAAGCTTTGAAAGTAACAATAATGGTCAAAACGTGGTTGAGTGAATCAGGTTTTAAAACTAAACATCATCCTTTATACCATAATGATAGGGATGAAAAAAGGTCATTTGCTTGATAGTAACAGTGAAAGTTAAAACCATTCTTCATACAGTCCGTTTTAGCTGTTTACTCCTTCTGCAAAAGCTTTGAAAGTAACAATAATGGTCAAAACGTGGTTGAGTGAATCAGGTTCTAAAACTAAACATCATCCTTCATACCATAATGATAGGGATGAAAAAGGGTCATTTGCTTGATAGTAACAGTGAAAGTTAAAGCATTCTTCATACAGTCCGTTTTAGCTGTTTTCTCCTTCTGCAAAAGCTTTGAAAGTAACAATAATGGTAAAAAACGTGGTTGAGTGAATCAGGTTCTAAAACTAAACATCATCCTTTATACCATAATGATAGGGATGAAAAAAGGTAATTTGCTTGATAGAAACAGTGTAAGCTAAAGGATTCTTTATACAGTCCGTTTTAGCTGTTTTCTCCTTCTGCAAAAGCTTTGAAAGTAACAATAATGGTCAAAACGTGGTTGAGTGAATCAGGTTCTAAAACTAATCCTAATCCATCATACCATGATGAAAATGGTGAAAAAGGTCATTTGCTTGATAGAAACAGTGTAAGCTAAAGGATTCTTTATACAGTCCGTTTTAGCAGTTTTCTCCTTCTGCAAAAGCTTTGAAAGTAACTATAATGGTCAAAACGTGGTTGAGTGAATCAGGTTCTAAAACTAAACATGATCCTTCATACCATAATGATAGGGATTAAAAAAGGTCATTTGCTTGATAGAAACAGTTTAAGCTAAAGCAATTTTGATACAGTCCGTTTTAGCTGTTTACTGCTTCTGCAACAGCTTTGAAAGTAACAATAATGGTCAAAACGTTGTTGAGTGAATCAGGTTCTAAAACTAAACATCATCCTTCATACCTTAATGATAGGGATGAAAAAAGGTAATTTGCTTGATAGAAACAGTGTAAGCTAAAGCATTCTTCATACAGTCCGTTTTAGCTGTTTTCTCCTTCTGCAAAAGCTTTGAAAGTAACAATAATGGTCAAAACGTTGTTGAGTGAGTCAGGTTCAAAAACTAAACATCATCCTTCATACCATAATGATAGGGATGAAAAAAGGTCATTTGCTTGATAGTAACAGTGAAAGTTAAAACCATTCTTCATACAGTCCGTTTTAGCTGTTTTCTCCTTCTGCAAAAGCTTTGAAAGTAACAATAATGGTAAAAAACGTGGTTGAGTGAATCAGGTTCTAAAACTAAACATCATCCTTTATACCATAATGATAGGGATGAAAAAAGGTAATTTGCTTGATAGAAACAGTGTAAGCTAAAGGATTCTTTATACAGTCCGTTTTAGCTGTTTTCTCCTTCTGCAAAAGCTTTGAAAGTAACAATAATGGTCAAAACGTGGTTGAGTGAATCAGGTTCTAAAACTAATCCTAATCCATCATACCATGATGAAAATGGTGAAAAAGGTCATTTGCTTGATAGAAACAGTGTAAGCTAAAGGATTCTTTATACAGTCCGTTTTAGCAGTTTTCTCCTTCTGCAAAAGCTTTGAAAGTAACTATAATGGTCAAAACGTGGTTGAGTGAATCAGGTTCTAAAACTAAACATGATCCTTCATACCATAATGATAGGGATTAAAAAAGGTCATTTGCTTGATAGAAACAGTTTAAGCTAAAGCAATCTTGATACAGTCCGTTTTAGCTGTTTACTGCTTCTGCAACAGCTTTGAAAGTAACAATAATGGTCAAAACGTTGTTGAGTGAATCAGGTTCTAAAACTAAACATCATCCTTCATACCTTAATGATAGGGATGAAAAAAGGTAATTTGCTTGATAGAAACAGTGTAAGCTAAAGCATTCTTCATACAGTCCGTTTTAGCTGTTTTCTCCTTCTGCAAAAGCTTTGAAAGTAACAATAATGGTCAAAACGTTGTTGAGTGAATCAGGTTCTAAAACTAAACATCATCCTTCATACCATAATGATAGGGATGAAAAAAGGTCATTTGCTTGATAGTAACAGTGAAAGTTAAAACCATTCTTCATACAGTCCGTTTTAGCTGTTTACTCCTTCTGCAAAAGCTTTGAAAGTAACAATAATGGTCAAAACGTGGTTGAGTGAATCAGGTTCTAAAACTAAACATCATCCTTCATACCATAATGATAGGGATGAAAAAGGGTCATTTGCTTGATAGTAACAGTGAAAGTTAAAGCATTCTTCATACAGTCCGTTTTAGCTGTTTTCTCCTTCTGCAAAAGCTTTGAAAGTAACAATAATGGTAAAAAACGTGGTTGAGTGAATCAGGTTCTAAAACTAAACATCATCCTTTATACCATAATGATAGGGATGAAAAAAGGTAATTTGCTTGATAGAAACAGTGTAAGCTAAAGGATTCTTTATACAGTCCGTTTTAGCTGTTTTCTCCTTCTGCAAAAGCTTTGAAAGTAACAATAATGGTCAAAACGTGGTTGAGTGAATCAGGTTCTAAAACTAATCCTAATCCATCATACCATGATGAAAATGGTGAAAAAGGTCATTTGCTTGATAGAAACAGTGTAAGCTAAAGGATTCTTTATACAGTCCGTTTTAGCAGTTTTCTCCTTCTGCAAAAGCTTTGAAAGTAACTATAATGGTCAAAACGTGGTTGAGTGAATCAGGTTCTAAAACTAAACATGATCCTTCATACCATAATGATAGGGATTAAAAAAGGTCATTTGCTTGATAGAAACAGTTTAAGCTAAAGCAATTTTGATACAGTCCGTTTTAGCTGTTTACTGCTTCTGCAACAGCTTTGAAAGTAACAATAATGGTCAAAACGTTGTTGAGTGAATCAGGTTCTAAAACTAAACATCATCCTTCATACCTTAATGATAGGGATGAAAAAAGGTAATTTGCTTGATAGAAACAGTGTAAGCTAAAGCATTCTTCATACAGTCCGTTTTAGCTGTTTTCTCCTTCTGCAAAAGCTTTGAAAGTAACAATAATGGTCAAAACGTTGTTGAGTGAGTCAGGTTCAAAAACTAAACATCATCCTTCATACCATAATGATAGGGATGAAAAAAGGTCATTTGCTTGATAGTAACAGTGAAAGTTAAAACCATTCTTCATACAGTCCGTTTTAGCTGTTTTCTCCTTCTGCAAAAGCTTTGAAAGTAACAATAATGGTAAAAAACGTGGTTGAGTGAATCAGGTTCTAAAACTAAACATCATCCTTTATACCATAATGATAGGGATGAAAAAAGGTAATTTGCTTGATAGAAACAGTGTAAGCTAAAGGATTCTTTATACAGTCCGTTTTAGCTGTTTTCTCCTTCTGCAAAAGCTTTGAAAGTAACAATAATGGTCAAAACGTGGTTGAGTGAATCAGGTTCTAAAACTAATCCTAATCCATCATACCATGATGAAAATGGTGAAAAAGGTCATTTGCTTGATAGAAACAGTGTAAGCTAAAGGATTCTTTATACAGTCCGTTTTAGCAGTTTTCTCCTTCTGCAAAAGCTTTGAAAGTAACTATAATGGTCAAAACGTGGTTGAGTGAATCAGGTTCTAAAACTAAACATGATCCTTCATACCATAATGATAGGGATTAAAAAAGGTCATTTGCTTGATAGAAACAGTTTAAGCTAAAGCAATCTTGATACAGTCCGTTTTAGCTGTTTACTGCTTCTGCAACAGCTTTGAAAGTAACAATAATGGTCAAAACGTTGTTGAGTGAATCAGGTTCTAAAACTAAACATCATCCTTCATACCTTAATGATAGGGATGAAAAAAGGTAATTTGCTTGATAGAAACAGTGTAAGCTAAAGCATTCTTCATACAGTCCGTTTTAGCTGTTTTCTCCTTCTGCAAAAGCTTTGAAAGTAACAATAATGGTCAAAACGTTGTTGAGTGAATCAGGTTCTAAAACTAAACATCATCCTTCATACCATAATGATAGGGATGAAAAAAGGTCATTTGCTTGATAGTAACAGTGAAAGTTAAAACCATTCTTCATACAGTCCGTTTTAGCTGTTTACTGCTTCTGCAACAGCTTTGAAAGTAACAATAATGGTCAAAACGTGGTTGAGTGAATCAGGTTTTAAAACTAAACATCATCCTTCATACCATAATGATAGGGATGAAAAAAGGTAATTTGCTTGATAGTAACAGTGAAAGTTAAAAGCATTCTTCCTACAGTTCGTTTTAGCTGTTTACTCCTTCTGCAAAAGCTTTGAAAGTAACAATAATGGTCAAAACGTGGTTGAGTGAATCAGGTTCTAAAACTAAACATTATCCTTCATACCATAATGATAGGGATGAAAAAAGGTCATTTGCTTGATAGTAACAGTGAAAGTTAGAACCATTCTTCATACAGTCCGTTTTAGCTGTTTACTCCTTCTGCAAAAGCTTTGAAAGTAACAATAATGGTCAAAACGTTGTTGAGTGAATCAGGTTCTAAAACTAAACATCATCCTTCATACCATAATGATAGGGATTAAAAAAGGTCATTTGCTTGATAGAAACAGTTTAAGCTAAAGCAATCTTGATACAGTCCGTTTTAGCTGTTTACTCCTTCTGCAAAAGCTTTGAAAGTAACAATAATGGTCAAAACGTTGTTGAGTGAGTCAGGTTCAAAAACTAAACATCATCCTTCATACCATAATGATAGGGATGAAAAAAGGTCATTTGCTTGATAGTAACAGTGAAAGTTAAAACCATTCTTCATACAGTCCGTTTTAGCTGTTTTCTCCTTCTGCAAAAGCTTTGAAAGTAACAATAATGGTAAAAAACGTGGTTGAGTGAATCAGGTTCTAAAACTAAACATCATCCTTTATACCATAATGATAGGGATGAAAAAAGGTAATTTGCTTGATAGAAACAGTGTAAGCTAAAGGATTCTTTATACAGTCCGTTTTAGCTGTTTTCTCCTTCTGCAAAAGCTTTGAAAGTAACAATAATGGTCAAAACGTGGTTGAGTGAATCAGGTTCTAAAACTAATCCTAATCCATCATACCATGATGAAAATGGTGAAAAAGGTCATTTGCTTGATAGAAACAGTGTAAGCTAAAGGATTCTTTATACAGTCCGTTTTAGCAGTTTTCTCCTTCTGCAAAAGCTTTGAAAGTAACTATAATGGTCAAAACGTGGTTGAGTGAATCAGGTTCTAAAACTAAACATGATCCTTCATACCATAATGATAGGGATTAAAAAAGGTCATTTGCTTGATAGAAACAGTTTAAGCTAAAGCAATCTTGATACAGTCCGTTTTAGCTGTTTACTGCTTCTGCAACAGCTTTGAAAGTAACAATAATGGTCAAAACGTTGTTGAGTGAATCAGGTTCTAAAACTAAACATCATCCTTCATACCTTAATGATAGGGATGAAAAAAGGTAATTTGCTTGATAGAAACAGTGTAAGCTAAAGCATTCTTCATACAGTCCGTTTTAGCTGTTTTCTCCTTCTGCAAAAGCTTTGAAAGTAACAATAAAGGTCAAAACGTTGTTGAGTGAATCAGGTTCTAAAACTAAACATCATCCTTCATACCATAATGATAGGGATGAAAAAAGGTCATTTGCTTGATAGTAACAGTGAAAGTTAAAACCATTCTTCATACAGTCCGTTTTAGCTGTTTACTGCTTCTGCAACAGCTTTGAAAGTAACAATAATGGTCAAAACGTGGTTGAGTGAATCAGGTTTTAAAACTAAACATCATCCTTCATACCATAATGATAGGGATGAAAAAAGGTAATTTGCTTGATAGTAACAGTGAAAGTTAAAAGCATTCTTCCTACAGTTCGTTTTAGCTGTTTACTCCTTCTGCAAAAGCTTTGAAAGTAACAATAATGGTCAAAACGTGGTTGAGTGAATCAGGTTCTAAAACTAAACATTATCCTTCATACCATAATGATAGGGATGAAAAAAGGTCATTTGCTTGATAGTAACAGTGAAAGTTAGAACCATTCTTCATACAGTCCGTTTTAGCTGTTTACTCCTTCTGCAAAAGCTTTGAAAGTAACAATAATGGTCAAAACGTTGTTGAGTGAATCAGGTTCTAAAACTAAACATCATCCTTCATACCATAATGATAGGGATTAAAAAAGGTCATTTGCTTGATAGAAACAGTTTAAGCTAAAGCAATCTTGATACAGTCCGTTTTAGCTGTTTACTCCTTCTGCAAAAGCTTTGAAAGTAACAATAATGGTCAAAACGTGGTTGAGTGAATCAGGTTTTAAAACTAAACATCATCCTTTATACCATAATGATAGGGATGAAAAAAGGTCATTTGCTTGATAGTAACAGTGAAAGTTAAAACCATTCTTCATACAGTCCGTTTTAGCTGTTTACTCCTTCTGCAAAAGCTTTGAAAGTAACAATAATGGTCAAAACGTGGTTGAGTGAATCAGGTTCTAAAACTAAACATCATCCTTCATACCATAATGATAGGGATGAAAAAGGGTCATTTGCTTGATAGTAACAGTGAAAGTTAAAGCATTCTTCATACAGTCCGTTTTAGCTGTTTTCTCCTTCTGCAAAAGCTTTGAAAGTAACAATAATGGTAAAAAACGTGGTTGAGTGAATCAGGTTCTAAAACTAAACATCATCCTTTATACCATAATGATAGGGATGAAAAAAGGTAATTTGCTTGATAGAAACAGTGTAAGCTAAAGGATTCTTTATACAGTCCGTTTTAGCTGTTTTCTCCTTCTGCAAAAGCTTTGAAAGTAACAATAATGGTCAAAACGTGGTTGAGTGAATCAGGTTCTAAAACTAAACATGATCCTTCATACCATAATGATAGGGATTAAAAAAGGTCATTTGCTTGATAGAAACAGTTTAAGCTAAAGCAATCTTGATACAGTCCGTTTTAGCAGTTTTCTCCTTCTGCAAAAGCTTTGAAAGTAACTATAATGGTCAAAACGTGGTTGAGTGAATCAGGTTCTAAAACTAAACATGATCCTTCATACCATAATGATAGGGATTAAAAAAGGTCATTTGCTTGATAGAAACAGTTTAAGCTAAAGCAATCTTGATACAGTCCGTTTTAGCTGTTTACTGCTTCTGCAACAGCTTTGAAAGTAACAATAATGGTCAAAACGTTGTTGAGTGAATCAGGTTCTAAAACTAAACATCATCCTTCATACCTTAATGATAGGGATGAAAAAAGGTAATTTGCTTGATAGAAACAGTGTAAGCTAAAGCATTCTTCATACAGTCCGTTTTAGCTGTTTTCTCCTTCTGCAAAAGCTTTGAAAGTAACAATAATGGTCAAAACGTTGTTGAGTGAATCAGGTTCTAAAACTAAACATCATCCTTCATACCTTAATGATAGGGATGAAAAAAGGTCATTTGCTTGATAGAAACAGTGTAAGCTAAAGCATTCTTCATACAGTCCGTTTTAGCTGTTTTCTCCTTCTGCAAAAGCTTTGAAAGTAACAATAATGGTCAAAACGTTGTTGAGTGAATCAGGTTCTAAAACTAAACATCATCCTTCATACCATAATGATAGGGATGAAAAAAGGTAATTTGCTTGATAGTAACAGTGAAAGTTAAAAGCATTCTTCCTACAGTTCGTTTTAGCTGTTTACTCCTTCTGCAAAAGCTTTGAAAGTAACAATAATGGTCAAAACGTGGTTGAGTGAATCAGGTTCTAAAACTAAACATTATCCTTCATACCATAATGATAGGGATGAAAAAAGGTCATTTGCTTGATAGTAACAGTGAAAGTTAGAACCATTCTTCATACAGTCCGTTTTAGCTGTTTACTCCTTCTGCAAAAGCTTTGAAAGTAACAATAATGGTCAAAACGTTGTTGAGTGAATCAGGTTCTAAAACTAAACATCATCCTTCATACCATAATGATAGGGATTAAAAAAGGTCATTTGCTTGATAGAAACAGTTTAAGCTAAAGCAATCTTGATACAGTCCGTTTTAGCTGTTTACTCCTTCTGCAAAAGCTTTGAAAGTAACAATAATGGTCAAAACGTGGTTGAGTGAATCAGGTTTTAAAACTAAACATCATCCTTTATACCATAATGATAGGGATGAAAAAAGGTCATTTGCTTGATAGTAACAGTGAAAGTTAAAACCATTCTTCATACAGTCCGTTTTAGCTGTTTACTCCTTCTGCAAAAGCTTTGAAAGTAACAATAATGGTCAAAACGTGGTTGAGTGAATCAGGTTCTAAAACTAAACATCATCCTTCATACCATAATGATAGGGATGAAAAAGGGTCATTTGCTTGATAGTAACAGTGAAAGTTAAAGCATTCTTCATACAGTCCGTTTTAGCTGTTTTCTCCTTCTGCAAAAGCTTTGAAAGTAACAATAATGGTAAAAAACGTGGTTGAGTGAATCAGGTTCTAAAACTAAACATCATCCTTTATACCATAATGATAGGGATGAAAAAAGGTAATTTGCTTGATAGAAACAGTGTAAGCTAAAGGATTCTTTATACAGTCCGTTTTAGCTGTTTTCTCCTTCTGCAAAAGCTTTGAAAGTAACAATAATGGTCAAAACGTGGTTGAGTGAATCAGGTTCTAAAACTAAACATGATCCTTCATACCATAATGATAGGGATTAAAAAAGGTCATTTGCTTGATAGAAACAGTTTAAGCTAAAGCATTCTTCATACAGTCCGTTTTAGCTGTTTACTCCTTCTGCAAAAGCTTTGAAAGTAACAATAATGGTCAAAACGTTGTTGAGTGAATCAGGTTCTAAAACTAAACATGATCCTTCATACCATAATGATAGGGATTAAAAAAGGTCATTTGCTTGATAGAAACAGTTTAAGCTAAAGCAATTTTGATACAGTCCGTTTTAGCTGTTTACTGCTTCTGCAACAGCTTTGAAAGTAACAATAATGGTCAAAACGTTGTTGAGTGAATCAGGTTCTAAAACTAAACATCATCCTTCATACCTTAATGATAGGGATGAAAAAAGGTAATTTGCTTGATAGAAACAGTGTAAGCTAAAGCATTCTTCATACAGTCCGTTTTAGCTGTTTTCTCCTTCTGCAAAAGCTTTGAAAGTAACAATAATGGTCAAAACGTTGTTGAGTGAGTCAGGTTCTAAAACTAAACATCATCCTTCATACCATAATGATAGGGATGAAAAAGGGTCATTTGCTTGATAGTAACAGTGAAAGTTAAAGCATTCTTCATACAGTCCGTTTTAGCTGTTTTCTCCTTCTGCAAAAGCTTTGAAAGTAACAATAATGGTAAAAAACGTGGTTGAGTGAATCAGGTTCTAAAACTAAACATCATCCTTTATACCATAATGATAGGGATGAAAAAAGGTAATTTGCTTGATAGAAACAGTGTAAGCTAAAGGATTCTTTATACAGTCCGTTTTAGCTGTTTTCTCCTTCTGCAAAAGCTTTGAAAGTAACAATAATGGTCAAAACGTGGTTGAGTGAATCAGGTTCTAAAACTAATCCTAATCCATCATACCATGATGAAAATGGTGAAAAAGGTCATTTGCTTGATAGAAACAGTGTAAGCTAAAGGATTCTTTATACAGTCCGTTTTAGCAGTTTTCTCCTTCTGCAAAAGCTTTGAAAGTAACTATAATGGTCAAAACGTGGTTGAGTGAATCAGGTTCTAAAACTAAACATGATCCTTCATACCATAATGATAGGGATTAAAAAAGGTCATTTGCTTGATAGAAACAGTTTAAGCTAAAGCAATTTTGATACAGTCCGTTTTAGCTGTTTACTGCTTCTGCAACAGCTTTGAAAGTAACAATAATGGTCAAAACGTTGTTGAGTGAATCAGGTTCTAAAACTAAACATCATCCTTCATACCTTAATGATAGGGATGAAAAAAGGTAATTTGCTTGATAGAAACAGTGTAAGCTAAAGCATTCTTCATACAGTCCGTTTTAGCTGTTTTCTCCTTCTGCAAAAGCTTTGAAAGTAACAATAATGGTCAAAACGTTGTTGAGTGAGTCAGGTTCAAAAACTAAACATCATCCTTTATACCATAATGATAGGGATGAAAAAAGGTAATTTGCTTGATAGAAACAGTGTAAGCTAAAGGATTCTTTATACAGTCCGTTTTAGCTGTTTTCTCCTTCTGCAAAAGCTTTGAAAGTAACAATAATGGTCAAAACGTGGTTGAGTGAATCAGGTTCTAAAACTAATCCTAATCCATCATACCATGATGAAAATGGTGAAAAAGGTCATTTGCTTGATAGAAACAGTGTAAGCTAAAGGATTCTTTATACAGTCCGTTTTAGCAGTTTTCTCCTTCTGCAAAAGCTTTGAAAGTAACTATAATGGTCAAAACGTGGTTGAGTGAATCAGGTTCTAAAACTAAACATGATCCTTCATACCATAATGATAGGGATTAAAAAAGGTCATTTGCTTGATAGAAACAGTTTAAGCTAAAGCAATCTTGATACAGTCCGTTTTAGCTGTTTACTGCTTCTGCAACAGCTTTGAAAGTAACAATAATGGTCAAAACGTTGTTGAGTGAATCAGGTTCTAAAACTAAACATCATCCTTCATACCTTAATGATAGGGATGAAAAAAGGTAATTTGCTTGATAGAAACAGTGTAAGCTAAAGCATTCTTCATACAGTCCGTTTTAGCTGTTTTCTCCTTCTGCAAAAGCTTTGAAAGTAACAATAATGGTCAAAACGTTGTTGAGTGAATCAGGTTCTAAAACTAAACATCATCCTTCATACCATAATGATAGGGATGAAAAAAGGTCATTTGCTTGATAGTAACAGTGAAAGTTAAAACCATTCTTCATACAGTCCGTTTTAGCTGTTTACTGCTTCTGCAACAGCTTTGAAAGTAACAATAATGGTCAAAACGTGGTTGAGTGAATCAGGTTTTAAAACTAAACATCATCCTTCATACCATAATGATAGGGATGAAAAAAGGTAATTTGCTTGATAGTAACAGTGAAAGTTAAAAGCATTCTTCCTACAGTTCGTTTTAGCTGTTTACTCCTTCTGCAAAAGCTTTGAAAGTAACAATAATGGTCAAAACGTGGTTGAGTGAATCAGGTTCTAAAACTAAACATTATCCTTCATACCATAATGATAGGGATGAAAAAAGGTCATTTGCTTGATAGTAACAGTGAAAGTTAGAACCATTCTTCATACAGTCCGTTTTAGCTGTTTACTCCTTCTGCAAAAGCTTTGAAAGTAACAATAATGGTCAAAACGTTGTTGAGTGAATCAGGTTCTAAAACTAAACATCATCCTTCATACCATAATGATAGGGATGAAAAAGGGTCATTTGCTTGATAGTAACAGTGAAAGTTAAAGCATTCTTCATACAGTCCGTTTTAGCTGTTTTCTCCTTTTGCAAAAGCTTTGAAAGTAACAATAATGGTAAAAAACGTGGTTGAGTGAATCAGGTTCTAAAACTAAACATCATCCTTTATACCATAATGATAGGGATGAAAAAAGGTCATTTGCTTGATAGAAACAGTTTAAGCTAAAGCAATTTTGATACAGTCCGTTTTAGCTGTTTACTGCTTCTGCAACAGCTTTGAAAGTAACAATAATGGTCAAAACGTTGTTGAGTGAATCAGGTTCTAAAACTAAACATCATCCTTCATACCTTAATGATAGGGATGAAAAAAGGTAATTTGCTTGATAGAAACAGTGTAAGCTAAAGCATTCTTCATACAGTCCGTTTTAGCTGTTTTCTCCTTCTGCAAAAGCTTTGAAAGTAACAATAATGGTCAAAACGTTGTTGAGTGAGTCAGGTTCTAAAACTAAACATCATCCTTCATACCATAATGATAGGGATGAAAAAGGGTCATTTGCTTGATAGTAACAGTGAAAGTTAAAGCATTCTTCATACAGTCCGTTTTAGCTGTTTTCTCCTTCTGCAAAAGCTTTGAAAGTAACAATAATGGTAAAAAACGTGGTTGAGTGAATCAGGTTCTAAAACTAAACATCATCCTTTATACCATAATGATAGGGATGAAAAAAGGTAATTTGCTTGATAGAAACAGTGTAAGCTAAAGGATTCTTTATACAGTCCGTTTTAGCTGTTTTCTCCTTCTGCAAAAGCTTTGAAAGTAACAATAATGGTCAAAACGTGGTTGAGTGAATCAGGTTCTAAAACTAATCCTAATCCATCATACCATGATGAAAATGGTGAAAAAGGTCATTTGCTTGATAGAAACAGTGTAAGCTAAAGGATTCTTTATACAGTCCGTTTTAGCAGTTTTCTCCTTCTGCAAAAGCTTTGAAAGTAACTATAATGGTCAAAACGTGGTTGAGTGAATCAGGTTCTAAAACTAAACATGATCCTTCATACCATAATGATAGGGATTAAAAAAGGTCATTTGCTTGATAGAAACAGTTTAAGCTAAAGCAATTTTGATACAGTCCGTTTTAGCTGTTTACTGCTTCTGCAACAGCTTTGAAAGTAACAATAATGGTCAAAACGTTGTTGAGTGAATCAGGTTCTAAAACTAAACATCATCCTTCATACCTTAATGATAGGGATGAAAAAAGGTAATTTGCTTGATAGAAACAGTGTAAGCTAAAGCATTCTTCATACAGTCCGTTTTAGCTGTTTTCTCCTTCTGCAAAAGCTTTGAAAGTAACAATAATGGTCAAAACGTTGTTGAGTGAGTCAGGTTCAAAAACTAAACATCATCCTTCATACCATAATGATAGGGATGAAAAAAGGTCATTTGCTTGATAGTAACAGTGAAAGTTAAAACCATTCTTCATACAGTCCGTTTTAGCTGTTTTCTCCTTCTGCAAAAGCTTTGAAAGTAACAATAATGGTAAAAAACGTGGTTGAGTGAATCAGGTTCTAAAACTAAACATCATCCTTTATACCATAATGATAGGGATGAAAAAAGGTAATTTGCTTGATAGAAACAGTGTAAGCTAAAGGATTCTTTATACAGTCCGTTTTAGCTGTTTTCTCCTTCTGCAAAAGCTTTGAAAGTAACAATAATGGTCAAAACGTGGTTGAGTGAATCAGGTTCTAAAACTAATCCTAATCCATCATACCATGATGAAAATGGTGAAAAAGGTCATTTGCTTGATAGAAACAGTGTAAGCTAAAGGATTCTTTATACAGTCCGTTTTAGCAGTTTTCTCCTTCTGCAAAAGCTTTGAAAGTAACAATAATGGTCAAAACGTTGTTGAGTGAATCAGGTTCTAAAACTAAACATCATCCTTCATACCTTAATGATAGGGATGAAAAAAGGTCATTTGCTTGATAGAAACAGTGTAAGCTAAAGCATTCTTCATACAGTCCGTTTTAGCTGTTTTCTCCTTCTGCAAAAGCTTTGAAAGTAACAATAATGGTCAAAACGTTGTTGAGTGAATCAGGTTCTAAAACTAAACATCATCCTTCATACCATAATGATAGGGATGAAAAAAGGTAATTTGCTTGATAGTAACAGTGAAAGTTAAAAGCATTCTTCCTACAGTTCGTTTTAGCTGTTTACTCCTTCTGCAAAAGCTTTGAAAGTAACAATAATGGTCAAAACGTGGTTGAGTGAATCAGGTTCTAAAACTAAACATTATCCTTCATACCATAATGATAGGGATGAAAAAAGGTCATTTGCTTGATAGTAACAGTGAAAGTTAGAACCATTCTTCATACAGTCCGTTTTAGCTGTTTACTCCTTCTGCAAAAGCTTTGAAAGTAACAATAATGGTCAAAACGTTGTTGAGTGAATCAGGTTCTAAAACTAAACATCATCCTTCATACCATAATGATAGGGATTAAAAAAGGTCATTTGCTTGATAGAAACAGTTTAAGCTAAAGCAATCTTGATACAGTCCGTTTTAGCTGTTTACTCCTTCTGCAAAAGCTTTGAAAGTAACAATAATGGTCAAAACGTGGTTGAGTGAATCAGGTTTTAAAACTAAACATCATCCTTTATACCATAATGATAGGGATGAAAAAAGGTCATTTGCTTGATAGTAACAGTGAAAGTTAAAACCATTCTTCATACAGTCCGTTTTAGCTGTTTACTCCTTCTGCAAAAGCTTTGAAAGTAACAATAATGGTCAAAACGTGGTTGAGTGAATCAGGTTCTAAAACTAAACATCATCCTTCATACCATAATGATAGGGATGAAAAAGGGTCATTTGCTTGATAGTAACAGTGAAAGTTAAAGCATTCTTCATACAGTCCGTTTTAGCTGTTTTCTCCTTCTGCAAAAGCTTTGAAAGTAACAATAATGGTAAAAAACGTGGTTGAGTGAATCAGGTTCTAAAACTAAACATCATCCTTTATACCATAATGATAGGGATGAAAAAAGGTAATTTGCTTGATAGAAACAGTGTAAGCTAAAGGATTCTTTATACAGTCCGTTTTAGCTGTTTTCTCCTTCTGCAAAAGCTTTGAAAGTAACAATAATGGTCAAAACGTGGTTGAGTGAATCAGGTTCTAAAACTAAACATGATCCTTCATACCATAATGATAGGGATTAAAAAAGGTCATTTGCTTGATAGAAACAGTTTAAGCTAAAGCATTCTTCATACAGTCCGTTTTAGCTGTTTACTCCTTCTGCAAAAGCTTTGAAAGTAACAATAATGGTCAAAACGTTGTTGAGTGAATCAGGTTCTAAAACTAAACATGATCCTTCATACCATAATGATAGGGATTAAAAAAGGTCATTTGCTTGATAGAAACAGTTTAAGCTAAAGCAATTTTGATACAGTCCGTTTTAGCTGTTTACTGCTTCTGCAACAGCTTTGAAAGTAACAATAATGGTCAAAACGTTGTTGAGTGAATCAGGTTCTAAAACTAAACATCATCCTTCATACCTTAATGATAGGGATGAAAAAAGGTAATTTGCTTGATAGAAACAGTGTAAGCTAAAGCATTCTTCATACAGTCCGTTTTAGCTGTTTTCTCCTTCTGCAAAAGCTTTGAAAGTAACAATAATGGTCAAAACGTTGTTGAGTGAGTCAGGTTCTAAAACTAAACATCATCCTTCATACCATAATGATAGGGATGAAAAAGGGTCATTTGCTTGATAGTAACAGTGAAAGTTAAAGCATTCTTCATACAGTCCGTTTTAGCTGTTTTCTCCTTCTGCAAAAGCTTTGAAAGTAACAATAATGGTAAAAAACGTGGTTGAGTGAATCAGGTTCTAAAACTAAACATCATCCTTTATACCATAATGATAGGGATGAAAAAAGGTAATTTGCTTGATAGAAACAGTGTAAGCTAAAGGATTCTTTATACAGTCCGTTTTAGCTGTTTTCTCCTTCTGCAAAAGCTTTGAAAGTAACAATAATGGTCAAAACGTGGTTGAGTGAATCAGGTTCTAAAACTAATCCTAATCCATCATACCATGATGAAAATGGTGAAAAAGGTCATTTGCTTGATAGAAACAGTGTAAGCTAAAGGATTCTTTATACAGTCCGTTTTAGCAGTTTTCTCCTTCTGCAAAAGCTTTGAAAGTAACTATAATGGTCAAAACGTGGTTGAGTGAATCAGGTTCTAAAACTAAACATGATCCTTCATACCATAATGATAGGGATTAAAAAAGGTCATTTGCTTGATAGAAACAGTTTAAGCTAAAGCAATTTTGATACAGTCCGTTTTAGCTGTTTACTGCTTCTGCAACAGCTTTGAAAGTAACAATAATGGTCAAAACGTTGTTGAGTGAATCAGGTTCTAAAACTAAACATCATCCTTCATACCTTAATGATAGGGATGAAAAAAGGTAATTTGCTTGATAGAAACAGTGTAAGCTAAAGCATTCTTCATACAGTCCGTTTTAGCTGTTTTCTCCTTCTGCAAAAGCTTTGAAAGTAACAATAATGGTCAAAACGTTGTTGAGTGAGTCAGGTTCAAAAACTAAACATCATCCTTTATACCATAATGATAGGGATGAAAAAAGGTAATTTGCTTGATAGAAACAGTGTAAGCTAAAGGATTCTTTATACAGTCCGTTTTAGCTGTTTTCTCCTTCTGCAAAAGCTTTGAAAGTAACAATAATGGTCAAAACGTGGTTGAGTGAATCAGGTTCTAAAACTAATCCTAATCCATCATACCATGATGAAAATGGTGAAAAAGGTCATTTGCTTGATAGAAACAGTGTAAGCTAAAGGATTCTTTATACAGTCCGTTTTAGCAGTTTTCTCCTTCTGCAAAAGCTTTGAAAGTAACTATAATGGTCAAAACGTGGTTGAGTGAATCAGGTTCTAAAACTAAACATGATCCTTCATACCATAATGATAGGGATTAAAAAAGGTCATTTGCTTGATAGAAACAGTTTAAGCTAAAGCAATCTTGATACAGTCCGTTTTAGCTGTTTACTGCTTCTGCAACAGCTTTGAAAGTAACAATAATGGTCAAAACGTTGTTGAGTGAATCAGGTTCTAAAACTAAACATCATCCTTCATACCTTAATGATAGGGATGAAAAAAGGTAATTTGCTTGATAGAAACAGTGTAAGCTAAAGCATTCTTCATACAGTCCGTTTTAGCTGTTTTCTCCTTCTGCAAAAGCTTTGAAAGTAACAATAATGGTCAAAACGTTGTTGAGTGAATCAGGTTCTAAAACTAAACATCATCCTTCATACCATAATGATAGGGATGAAAAAAGGTCATTTGCTTGATAGTAACAGTGAAAGTTAAAACCATTCTTCATACAGTCCGTTTTAGCTGTTTACTGCTTCTGCAACAGCTTTGAAAGTAACAATAATGGTCAAAACGTGGTTGAGTGAATCAGGTTTTAAAACTAAACATCATCCTTCATACCATAATGATAGGGATGAAAAAAGGTAATTTGCTTGATAGTAACAGTGAAAGTTAAAAGCATTCTTCCTACAGTTCGTTTTAGCTGTTTACTCCTTCTGCAAAAGCTTTGAAAGTAACAATAATGGTCAAAACGTGGTTGAGTGAATCAGGTTCTAAAACTAAACATTATCCTTCATACCATAATGATAGGGATGAAAAAAGGTCATTTGCTTGATAGTAACAGTGAAAGTTAGAACCATTCTTCATACAGTCCGTTTTAGCTGTTTACTCCTTCTGCAAAAGCTTTGAAAGTAACAATAATGGTCAAAACGTTGTTGAGTGAATCAGGTTCTAAAACTAAACATCATCCTTCATACCATAATGATAGGGATGAAAAAGGGTCATTTGCTTGATAGTAACAGTGAAAGTTAAAGCATTCTTCATACAGTCCGTTTTAGCTGTTTTCTCCTTTTGCAAAAGCTTTGAAAGTAACAATAATGGTAAAAAACGTGGTTGAGTGAATCAGGTTCTAAAACTAAACATCATCCTTTATACCATAATGATAGGGATGAAAAAAGGTCATTTGCTTGATAGAAACAGTTTAAGCTAAAGCAATTTTGATACAGTCCGTTTTAGCTGTTTACTGCTTCTGCAACAGCTTTGAAAGTAACAATAATGGTCAAAACGTTGTTGAGTGAATCAGGTTCTAAAACTAAACATCATCCTTCATACCTTAATGATAGGGATGAAAAAAGGTAATTTGCTTGATAGAAACAGTGTAAGCTAAAGCATTCTTCATACAGTCCGTTTTAGCTGTTTTCTCCTTCTGCAAAAGCTTTGAAAGTAACAATAATGGTCAAAACGTTGTTGAGTGAGTCAGGTTCTAAAACTAAACATCATCCTTCATACCATAATGATAGGGATGAAAAAGGGTCATTTGCTTGATAGTAACAGTGAAAGTTAAAGCATTCTTCATACAGTCCGTTTTAGCTGTTTTCTCCTTCTGCAAAAGCTTTGAAAGTAACAATAATGGTAAAAAACGTGGTTGAGTGAATCAGGTTCTAAAACTAAACATCATCCTTTATACCATAATGATAGGGATGAAAAAAGGTAATTTGCTTGATAGAAACAGTGTAAGCTAAAGGATTCTTTATACAGTCCGTTTTAGCTGTTTTCTCCTTCTGCAAAAGCTTTGAAAGTAACAATAATGGTCAAAACGTGGTTGAGTGAATCAGGTTCTAAAACTAATCCTAATCCATCATACCATGATGAAAATGGTGAAAAAGGTCATTTGCTTGATAGAAACAGTGTAAGCTAAAGGATTCTTTATACAGTCCGTTTTAGCAGTTTTCTCCTTCTGCAAAAGCTTTGAAAGTAACTATAATGGTCAAAACGTGGTTGAGTGAATCAGGTTCTAAAACTAAACATGATCCTTCATACCATAATGATAGGGATTAAAAAAGGTCATTTGCTTGATAGAAACAGTTTAAGCTAAAGCAATTTTGATACAGTCCGTTTTAGCTGTTTACTGCTTCTGCAACAGCTTTGAAAGTAACAATAATGGTCAAAACGTTGTTGAGTGAATCAGGTTCTAAAACTAAACATCATCCTTCATACCTTAATGATAGGGATGAAAAAAGGTAATTTGCTTGATAGAAACAGTGTAAGCTAAAGCATTCTTCATACAGTCCGTTTTAGCTGTTTTCTCCTTCTGCAAAAGCTTTGAAAGTAACAATAATGGTCAAAACGTTGTTGAGTGAGTCAGGTTCAAAAACTAAACATCATCCTTCATACCATAATGATAGGGATGAAAAAAGGTCATTTGCTTGATAGTAACAGTGAAAGTTAAAACCATTCTTCATACAGTCCGTTTTAGCTGTTTTCTCCTTCTGCAAAAGCTTTGAAAGTAACAATAATGGTAAAAAACGTGGTTGAGTGAATCAGGTTCTAAAACTAAACATCATCCTTTATACCATAATGATAGGGATGAAAAAAGGTAATTTGCTTGATAGAAACAGTGTAAGCTAAAGGATTCTTTATACAGTCCGTTTTAGCTGTTTTCTCCTTCTGCAAAAGCTTTGAAAGTAACAATAATGGTCAAAACGTGGTTGAGTGAATCAGGTTCTAAAACTAATCCTAATCCATCATACCATGATGAAAATGGTGAAAAAGGTCATTTGCTTGATAGAAACAGTGTAAGCTAAAGGATTCTTTATACAGTCCGTTTTAGCAGTTTTCTCCTTCTGCAAAAGCTTTGAAAGTAACAATAATGGTCAAAACGTTGTTGAGTGAATCAGGTTCTAAAACTAAACATCATCCTTCATACCTTAATGATAGGGATGAAAAAAGGTCATTTGCTTGATAGAAACAGTGTAAGCTAAAGCATTCTTCATACAGTCCGTTTTAGCTGTTTTCTCCTTCTGCAAAAGCTTTGAAAGTAACAATAATGGTCAAAACGTTGTTGAGTGAATCAGGTTCTAAAACTAAACATCATCCTTCATACCATAATGATAGGGATGAAAAAAGGTAATTTGCTTGATAGTAACAGTGAAAGTTAAAAGCATTCTTCCTACAGTTCGTTTTAGCTGTTTACTCCTTCTGCAAAAGCTTTGAAAGTAACAATAATGGTCAAAACGTGGTTGAGTGAATCAGGTTCTAAAACTAAACATTATCCTTCATACCATAATGATAGGGATGAAAAAAGGTCATTTGCTTGATAGTAACAGTGAAAGTTAGAACCATTCTTCATACAGTCCGTTTTAGCTGTTTACTCCTTCTGCAAAAGCTTTGAAAGTAACAATAATGGTCAAAACGTTGTTGAGTGAATCAGGTTCTAAAACTAAACATCATCCTTCATACCATAATGATAGGGATTAAAAAAGGTCATTTGCTTGATAGAAACAGTTTAAGCTAAAGCAATCTTGATACAGTCCGTTTTAGCTGTTTACTCCTTCTGCAAAAGCTTTGAAAGTAACAATAATGGTCAAAACGTGGTTGAGTGAATCAGGTTTTAAAACTAAACATCATCCTTTATACCATAATGATAGGGATGAAAAAAGGTCATTTGCTTGATAGTAACAGTGAAAGTTAAAACCATTCTTCATACAGTCCGTTTTAGCTGTTTACTCCTTCTGCAAAAGCTTTGAAAGTAACAATAATGGTCAAAACGTGGTTGAGTGAATCAGGTTCTAAAACTAAACATCATCCTTCATACCATAATGATAGGGATGAAAAAGGGTCATTTGCTTGATAGTAACAGTGAAAGTTAAAGCATTCTTCATACAGTCCGTTTTAGCTGTTTTCTCCTTCTGCAAAAGCTTTGAAAGTAACAATAATGGTAAAAAACGTGGTTGAGTGAATCAGGTTCTAAAACTAAACATCATCCTTTATACCATAATGATAGGGATGAAAAAAGGTAATTTGCTTGATAGAAACAGTGTAAGCTAAAGGATTCTTTATACAGTCCGTTTTAGCTGTTTTCTCCTTCTGCAAAAGCTTTGAAAGTAACAATAATGGTCAAAACGTGGTTGAGTGAATCAGGTTCTAAAACTAAACATGATCCTTCATACCATAATGATAGGGATTAAAAAAGGTCATTTGCTTGATAGAAACAGTTTAAGCTAAAGCATTCTTCATACAGTCCGTTTTAGCTGTTTACTCCTTCTGCAAAAGCTTTGAAAGTAACAATAATGGTCAAAACGTTGTTGAGTGAATCAGGTTCTAAAACTAAACATGATCCTTCATACCATAATGATAGGGATTAAAAAAGGTCATTTGCTTGATAGAAACAGTTTAAGCTAAAGCAATTTTGATACAGTCCGTTTTAGCTGTTTACTGCTTCTGCAACAGCTTTGAAAGTAACAATAATGGTCAAAACGTTGTTGAGTGAATCAGGTTCTAAAACTAAACATCATCCTTCATACCTTAATGATAGGGATGAAAAAAGGTAATTTGCTTGATAGAAACAGTGTAAGCTAAAGCATTCTTCATACAGTCCGTTTTAGCTGTTTTCTCCTTCTGCAAAAGCTTTGAAAGTAACAATAATGGTCAAAACGTTGTTGAGTGAGTCAGGTTCTAAAACTAAACATCATCCTTCATACCATAATGATAGGGATGAAAAAGGGTCATTTGCTTGATAGTAACAGTGAAAGTTAAAGCATTCTTCATACAGTCCGTTTTAGCTGTTTTCTCCTTCTGCAAAAGCTTTGAAAGTAACAATAATGGTAAAAAACGTGGTTGAGTGAATCAGGTTCTAAAACTAAACATCATCCTTTATACCATAATGATAGGGATGAAAAAAGGTAATTTGCTTGATAGAAACAGTGTAAGCTAAAGGATTCTTTATACAGTCCGTTTTAGCTGTTTTCTCCTTCTGCAAAAGCTTTGAAAGTAACAATAATGGTCAAAACGTGGTTGAGTGAATCAGGTTCTAAAACTAATCCTAATCCATCATACCATGATGAAAATGGTGAAAAAGGTCATTTGCTTGATAGAAACAGTGTAAGCTAAAGGATTCTTTATACAGTCCGTTTTAGCAGTTTTCTCCTTCTGCAAAAGCTTTGAAAGTAACTATAATGGTCAAAACGTGGTTGAGTGAATCAGGTTCTAAAACTAAACATGATCCTTCATACCATAATGATAGGGATTAAAAAAGGTCATTTGCTTGATAGAAACAGTTTAAGCTAAAGCAATTTTGATACAGTCCGTTTTAGCTGTTTACTGCTTCTGCAACAGCTTTGAAAGTAACAATAATGGTCAAAACGTTGTTGAGTGAATCAGGTTCTAAAACTAAACATCATCCTTCATACCTTAATGATAGGGATGAAAAAAGGTAATTTGCTTGATAGAAACAGTGTAAGCTAAAGCATTCTTCATACAGTCCGTTTTAGCTGTTTTCTCCTTCTGCAAAAGCTTTGAAAGTAACAATAATGGTCAAAACGTTGTTGAGTGAGTCAGGTTCAAAAACTAAACATCATCCTTTATACCATAATGATAGGGATGAAAAAAGGTAATTTGCTTGATAGAAACAGTGTAAGCTAAAGGATTCTTTATACAGTCCGTTTTAGCTGTTTTCTCCTTCTGCAAAAGCTTTGAAAGTAACAATAATGGTCAAAACGTGGTTGAGTGAATCAGGTTCTAAAACTAATCCTAATCCATCATACCATGATGAAAATGGTGAAAAAGGTCATTTGCTTGATAGAAACAGTGTAAGCTAAAGGATTCTTTATACAGTCCGTTTTAGCAGTTTTCTCCTTCTGCAAAAGCTTTGAAAGTAACTATAATGGTCAAAACGTGGTTGAGTGAATCAGGTTCTAAAACTAAACATGATCCTTCATACCATAATGATAGGGATTAAAAAAGGTCATTTGCTTGATAGAAACAGTTTAAGCTAAAGCAATCTTGATACAGTCCGTTTTAGCTGTTTACTGCTTCTGCAACAGCTTTGAAAGTAACAATAATGGTCAAAACGTTGTTGAGTGAATCAGGTTCTAAAACTAAACATCATCCTTCATACCTTAATGATAGGGATGAAAAAAGGTAATTTGCTTGATAGAAACAGTGTAAGCTAAAGCATTCTTCATACAGTCCGTTTTAGCTGTTTTCTCCTTCTGCAAAAGCTTTGAAAGTAACAATAATGGTCAAAACGTTGTTGAGTGAATCAGGTTCTAAAACTAAACATCATCCTTCATACCATAATGATAGGGATGAAAAAAGGTCATTTGCTTGATAGTAACAGTGAAAGTTAAAACCATTCTTCATACAGTCCGTTTTAGCTGTTTACTGCTTCTGCAACAGCTTTGAAAGTAACAATAATGGTCAAAACGTGGTTGAGTGAATCAGGTTTTAAAACTAAACATCATCCTTCATACCATAATGATAGGGATGAAAAAAGGTAATTTGCTTGATAGTAACAGTGAAAGTTAAAAGCATTCTTCCTACAGTTCGTTTTAGCTGTTTACTCCTTCTGCAAAAGCTTTGAAAGTAACAATAATGGTCAAAACGTGGTTGAGTGAATCAGGTTCTAAAACTAAACATTATCCTTCATACCATAATGATAGGGATGAAAAAAGGTCATTTGCTTGATAGTAACAGTGAAAGTTAGAACCATTCTTCATACAGTCCGTTTTAGCTGTTTACTCCTTCTGCAAAAGCTTTGAAAGTAACAATAATGGTCAAAACGTTGTTGAGTGAATCAGGTTCTAAAACTAAACATCATCCTTCATACCATAATGATAGGGATGAAAAAGGGTCATTTGCTTGATAGTAACAGTGAAAGTTAAAGCATTCTTCATACAGTCCGTTTTAGCTGTTTTCTCCTTTTGCAAAAGCTTTGAAAGTAACAATAATGGTAAAAAACGTGGTTGAGTGAATCAGGTTCTAAAACTAAACATCATCCTTTATACCATAATGATAGGGATGAAAAAAGGTCATTTGCTTGATAGAAACAGTTTAAGCTAAAGCAATTTTGATACAGTCCGTTTTAGCTGTTTACTGCTTCTGCAACAGCTTTGAAAGTAACAATAATGGTCAAAACGTTGTTGAGTGAATCAGGTTCTAAAACTAAACATCATCCTTCATACCTTAATGATAGGGATGAAAAAAGGTAATTTGCTTGATAGAAACAGTGTAAGCTAAAGCATTCTTCATACAGTCCGTTTTAGCTGTTTTCTCCTTCTGCAAAAGCTTTGAAAGTAACAATAATGGTCAAAACGTTGTTGAGTGAGTCAGGTTCTAAAACTAAACATCATCCTTCATACCATAATGATAGGGATGAAAAAGGGTCATTTGCTTGATAGTAACAGTGAAAGTTAAAGCATTCTTCATACAGTCCGTTTTAGCTGTTTTCTCCTTCTGCAAAAGCTTTGAAAGTAACAATAATGGTAAAAAACGTGGTTGAGTGAATCAGGTTCTAAAACTAAACATCATCCTTTATACCATAATGATAGGGATGAAAAAAGGTAATTTGCTTGATAGAAACAGTGTAAGCTAAAGGATTCTTTATACAGTCCGTTTTAGCTGTTTTCTCCTTCTGCAAAAGCTTTGAAAGTAACAATAATGGTCAAAACGTGGTTGAGTGAATCAGGTTCTAAAACTAATCCTAATCCATCATACCATGATGAAAATGGTGAAAAAGGTCATTTGCTTGATAGAAACAGTGTAAGCTAAAGGATTCTTTATACAGTCCGTTTTAGCAGTTTTCTCCTTCTGCAAAAGCTTTGAAAGTAACTATAATGGTCAAAACGTGGTTGAGTGAATCAGGTTCTAAAACTAAACATGATCCTTCATACCATAATGATAGGGATTAAAAAAGGTCATTTGCTTGATAGAAACAGTTTAAGCTAAAGCAATTTTGATACAGTCCGTTTTAGCTGTTTACTGCTTCTGCAACAGCTTTGAAAGTAACAATAATGGTCAAAACGTTGTTGAGTGAATCAGGTTCTAAAACTAAACATCATCCTTCATACCTTAATGATAGGGATGAAAAAAGGTAATTTGCTTGATAGAAACAGTGTAAGCTAAAGCATTCTTCATACAGTCCGTTTTAGCTGTTTTCTCCTTCTGCAAAAGCTTTGAAAGTAACAATAATGGTCAAAACGTTGTTGAGTGAGTCAGGTTCAAAAACTAAACATCATCCTTCATACCATAATGATAGGGATGAAAAAAGGTCATTTGCTTGATAGTAACAGTGAAAGTTAAAACCATTCTTCATACAGTCCGTTTTAGCTGTTTTCTCCTTCTGCAAAAGCTTTGAAAGTAACAATAATGGTAAAAAACGTGGTTGAGTGAATCAGGTTCTAAAACTAAACATCATCCTTTATACCATAATGATAGGGATGAAAAAAGGTAATTTGCTTGATAGAAACAGTGTAAGCTAAAGGATTCTTTATACAGTCCGTTTTAGCTGTTTTCTCCTTCTGCAAAAGCTTTGAAAGTAACAATAATGGTCAAAACGTGGTTGAGTGAATCAGGTTCTAAAACTAATCCTAATCCATCATACCATGATGAAAATGGTGAAAAAGGTCATTTGCTTGATAGAAACAGTGTAAGCTAAAGGATTCTTTATACAGTCCGTTTTAGCAGTTTTCTCCTTCTGCAAAAGCTTTGAAAGTAACAATAATGGTCAAAACGTTGTTGAGTGAATCAGGTTCTAAAACTAAACATCATCCTTCATACCATAATGATAGGGATGAAAAAAGGTCATTTGCTTGATAGTAACAGTGAAAGTTAAAACCATTCTTCATACAGTCCGTTTTAGCTGTTTACTGCTTCTGCAACAGCTTTGAAAGTAACAATAATGGTCAAAACGTGGTTGAGTGAATCAGGTTTTAAAACTAAACATCATCCTTCATACCATAATGATAGGGATGAAAAAAGGTAATTTGCTTGATAGTAACAGTGAAAGTTAAAAGCATTCTTCCTACAGTTCGTTTTAGCTGTTTACTCCTTCTGCAAAAGCTTTGAAAGTAACAATAATGGTCAAAACGTGGTTGAGTGAATCAGGTTCTAAAACTAAACATTATCCTTCATACCATAATGATAGGGATGAAAAAAGGTCATTTGCTTGATAGTAACAGTGAAAGTTAAAACCATTCTTCATACAGTCCGTTTTAGCTGTTTACTCCTTCTGCAAAAGCTTTGAAAGTAACAATAATGGTCAAAACGTGGTTGAGTGAATCAGGTTCTAAAACTAAACATCATCCTTCATACCATAATGATAGGGATGAAAAAGGGTCATTTGCTTGATAGTAACAGTGAAAGTTAAAGCATTCTTCATACAGTCCGTTTTAGCTGTTTTCTCCTTCTGCAAAAGCTTTGAAAGTAACAATAATGGTAAAAAACGTGGTTGAGTGAATCAGGTTCTAAAACTAAACATCATCCTTTATACCATAATGATAGGGATGAAAAAAAGGTAATTTGCTTGATAGAAACAGTGTAAGCTAAAGGATTCTTTATACAGTCCGTTTTAGCTGTTTTCTCCTTCTGCAAAAGCTTTGAAAGTAACAATAATGGTCAAAACGTGGTTGAGTGAATCAGGTTCTAAAACTAATCCTAATCCATCATACCATGATGAAAATGGTGAAAAAGGTCATTTGCTTGATAGAAACAGTGTAAGCTAAAGGATTCTTTATACAGTCCGTTTTAGCTGTTTTCTCCTTCTGCAAAAGCTTTGAAAGTAACAATAATGGTCAAAACGTGGTTGAGTGAATCAGGTTCTAAAACTAATCCTAATCCATCATACCATGATGAAAATGGTGAAAAAGGTCATTTGCTTGATAGAAACAGTGTAAGCTAAAGGATTCTTTATACAGTCCGTTTTAGGAGTTTTCTCCTTCTGCAAAAGCTTTGAAAGTAACTATAATGGTCAAAACGTGGTTGAGTGAATCAGGTTCTAAAACTAAACATCATCCTTCATACCATAATGATAGGGATTAAAAAAGGTCATTTGCTTGATAGAAACAGTTTAAGCTAAAGCAATCTTGATACAGTCCGTTTTAGCTGTTTACTGCTTCTGCAACAGCTTTGAAAGTAACAATAATGGTCAAAACGTGGTTGAGTGAATCAGGTTCTAAAACTAAACATCATCCTTCATACCATAATGATAGGGATGAAAAAGGGTCATTTGCTTGATAGTAACAGTGAAAGTTAAAGCATTCTTCATACAGTCCGTTTTAGCTGTTTTCTCCTTCTGCAAAAGCTTTGAAAGTAACAATAATGGTCAAAACGTGGTTGAGTGAATCAGGTTCTAAAACTAATCCTAATCCATCATACCATGATGAAAATGGTGAAAAAGGTCATTTGCTTGATAGAAACAGTGTAAGCTAAAGGATTCTTTATACAGTCCGTTTTAGCAGTTTTCTCCTTCTGCAAAAGCTTTGAAAGTAACTATAATGGTCAAAACGTGGTTGAGTGAATCAGGTTCTAAAACTAAACATGATCCTTCATACCATAATGATAGGGATTAAAAAAGGTCATTTGCTTGATAGAAACAGTTTAAGCTAAAGCAATCTTGATACAGTCCGTTTTAGCTGTTTACTGCTTCTGCAACAGCTTTGAAAGTAACAATAATGGTCAAAACGTTGTTGAGTGAATCAGGTTCTAAAACTAAACATCATCCTTCATACCTTAATGATAGGGATGAAAAAAGGTAATTTGCTTAATAGAAACAGTGTAAGCTAAAGCAATCTTGATACAGTCCGTTTTAGCTGTTTACTCCTTCTGCAAAAGCTTTGAAAGTAACAATAATGGTCAAAACGTGGTTGAGTGAATCAGGTTTTAAAACTAAACATCATCCTTTATACCATAATGATAGGGATGAAAAAAGGTCATTTGCTTGATAGTAACAGTGAAAGTTAAAACCATTCTTCATACAGTCCGTTTTAGCTGTTTACTGCTTCTGCAACAGCTTTGAAAGTAACAATAATGGTCAAAACGTGGTTGAGTGAATCAGGTTTTAAAACTAAACATCATCCTTCATACCATAATGATAGGGATGAAAAAAGGTAATTTGCTTGATAGTAACAGTGAAAGTTAAAAGCATTCTTCATACAGTTCGTTTTAGCTGTTTACTCCTTCTGCAAAAGCTTTGAAAGTAACAATAATGGTCAAAACGTGGTTGAGTGAATCAGGTTCTAAAACTAAACATTATCCTTCATACCATAATTATGGGGATTAAAAAAGGTCATTTGCTTGATAGAAACAGTTTAAGCTAAAGCAATCTTGATACAGTCCGTTTTAGCTGTTTACTGCTTCTGCAACAGCTTTGAAAGTAACAATAATGGTCAAAACGTTGTTGAGTGAATCAGGTTCTAAAACTAAACAACATCCTTCATACCTTAATGATAGGGATGAAAAAAGGTAATTTGCTTGATAGAAACAGTGTAAGCTAAAGCATTCTTCATACAGTTCGTTTTAGCTGTTTACTCCTTCTGCAAAAGCTTTGAAAGTAACAATAATGGTCAAAACGTGGTTGAGTGAATCAGGTTCTAAAACTAAACATTATCCTTCATACCATAATGATAGGGATTAAAAAAGGTCATTTGCTTGATAGAAACAGTTTAAGCTAAAGCAATCTTGATACAGTCCGTTTTAGCTGTTTACTCCTTCTGCAAAAGCTTTGAAAGTAACAATAATGGTCAAAACGTGGTTGAGTGAATCAGGTTTTAAAACTAAACATCATCCTTTATACCATAATGATAGGGATGAAAAAAGGTCATTTGCTTGATAGAAACAGTGTAAGCTAAAGGATTCTTTATACAGTCCGTTTTAGCTGTTTTCTCCTTCTGCAAAAGCTTTGAAAGTAACAATAATGGTCAAAACGTGGTTGAGTGAATCAGGTTCTAAAACTAATCCTAATCCATCATACCATGATGAAAATGGTGAAAAAGGTCATTTGCTTGATAGAAACAGTGTAAGCTAAAGGATTCTTTATACAGTCCGTTTTAGCAGTTTTCTCCTTCTGCAAAAGCTTTGAAAGTAACTATAATGGTCAAAACGTGGTTGAGTGAATCAGGTTCTAAAACTAAACATGATCCTTCATACCATAATGATAGGGATTAAAAAAGGTCATTTGCTTGATAGAAACAGTTTAAGCTAAAGCAATCTTGATACAGTCCGTTTTAGCTGTTTACTGCTTCTGCAACAGCTTTGAAAGTAACAATAATGGTCAAAACGTTGTTGAGTGAATCAGGTTCTAAAACTAAACATCATCCTTCATACCTTAATGATAGGGATGAAAAAAGGTAATTTGCTTGATAGAAACAGTGTAAGCTAAAGCATTCTTCATACAGTCCGTTTTAGCTGTTTTCTCCTTCTGCAAAAGCTTTGAAAGTAACAATAAAGGTCAAAACGTTGTTGAGTGAATCAGGTTCTAAAACTAAACATCATCCTTCATACCATAATGATAGGGATGAAAAAAGGTCATTTGCTTGATAGTAACAGTGAAAGTTAAAACCATTCTTCATACAGTCCGTTTTAGCTGTTTACTGCTTCTGCAACAGCTTTGAAAGTAACAATAATGGTCAAAACGTGGTTGAGTGAATCAGGTTTTAAAACTAAACATCATCCTTCATACCATAATGATAGGGATGAAAAAAGGTAATTTGCTTGATAGTAACAGTGAAAGTTAAAAGCATTCTTCCTACAGTTCGTTTTAGCTGTTTACTCCTTCTGCAAAAGCTTTGAAAGTAACAATAATGGTCAAAACGTGGTTGAGTGAATCAGGTTCTAAAACTAAACATTATCCTTCATACCATAATGATAGGGATGAAAAAAGGTCATTTGCTTGATAGTAACAGTGAAAGTTAGAACCATTCTTCATACAGTCCGTTTTAGCTGTTTACTCCTTCTGCAAAAGCTTTGAAAGTAACAATAATGGTCAAAACGTTGTTGAGTGAATCAGGTTCTAAAACTAAACATCATCCTTCATACCATAATGATAGGGATTAAAAAAGGTCATTTGCTTGATAGAAACAGTTTAAGCTAAAGCAATCTTGATACAGTCCGTTTTAGCTGTTTACTCCTTCTGCAAAAGCTTTGAAAGTAACAATAATGGTCAAAACGTGGTTGAGTGAATCAGGTTTTAAAACTAAACATCATCCTTTATACCATAATGATAGGGATGAAAAAAGGTCATTTGCTTGATAGTAACAGTGAAAGTTAAAACCATTCTTCATACAGTCCGTTTTAGCTGTTTACTCCTTCTGCAAAAGCTTTGAAAGTAACAATAATGGTCAAAACGTGGTTGAGTGAATCAGGTTCTAAAACTAAACATCATCCTTCATACCATAATGATAGGGATGAAAAAGGGTCATTTGCTTGATAGTAACAGTGAAAGTTAAAGCATTCTTCATACAGTCCGTTTTAGCTGTTTTCTCCTTCTGCAAAAGCTTTGAAAGTAACAATAATGGTAAAAAACGTGGTTGAGTGAATCAGGTTCTAAAACTAAACATCATCCTTTATACCATAATGATAGGGATGAAAAAAGGTAATTTGCTTGATAGAAACAGTGTAAGCTAAAGGATTCTTTATACAGTCCGTTTTAGCTGTTTTCTCCTTCTGCAAAAGCTTTGAAAGTAACAATAATGGTCAAAACGTGGTTGAGTGAATCAGGTTCTAAAACTAATCCTAATCCATCATACCATGATGAAAATGGTGAAAAAGGTCATTTGCTTGATAGAAACAGTGTAAGCTAAAGGATTCTTTATACAGTCCGTTTTAGCAGTTTTCTCCTTCTGCAAAAGCTTTGAAAGTAACTATAATGGTCAAAACGTGGTTGAGTGAATCAGGTTCTAAAACTAAACATGATCCTTCATACCATAATGATAGGGATTAAAAAAGGTCATTTGCTTGATAGAAACAGTTTAAGCTAAAGCAATCTTGATACAGTCCGTTTTAGCTGTTTACTGCTTCTGCAACAGCTTTGAAAGTAACAATAATGGTCAAAACGTTGTTGAGTGAATCAGGTTCTAAAACTAAACATCATCCTTCATACCTTAATGATAGGGATGAAAAAAGGTAATTTGCTTGATAGAAACAGTGTAAGCTAAAGCATTCTTCATACAGTCCGTTTTAGCTGTTTTCTCCTTCTGCAAAAGCTTTGAAAGTAACAATAATGGTCAAAACGTTGTTGAGTGAATCAGGTTCTAAAACTAAACATCATCCTTCATACCTTAATGATAGGGATGAAAAAAGGTCATTTGCTTGATAGAAACAGTGTAAGCTAAAGCATTCTTCATACAGTCCGTTTTAGCTGTTTTCTCCTTCTGCAAAAGCTTTGAAAGTAACAATAATGGTCAAAACGTTGTTGAGTGAATCAGGTTCTAAAACTAAACATCATCCTTCATACCATAATGATAGGGATGAAAAAAGGTAATTTGCTTGATAGTAACAGTGAAAGTTAAAAGCATTCTTCCTACAGTTCGTTTTAGCTGTTTACTCCTTCTGCAAAAGCTTTGAAAGTAACAATAATGGTCAAAACGTGGTTGAGTGAATCAGGTTCTAAAACTAAACATTATCCTTCATACCATAATGATAGGGATGAAAAAAGGTCATTTGCTTGATAGTAACAGTGAAAGTTAGAACCATTCTTCATACAGTCCGTTTTAGCTGTTTACTCCTTCTGCAAAAGCTTTGAAAGTAACAATAATGGTCAAAACGTTGTTGAGTGAATCAGGTTCTAAAACTAAACATCATCCTTCATACCATAATGATAGGGATTAAAAAAGGTCATTTGCTTGATAGAAACAGTTTAAGCTAAAGCAATCTTGATACAGTCCGTTTTAGCTGTTTACTCCTTCTGCAAAAGCTTTGAAAGTAACAATAATGGTCAAAACGTGGTTGAGTGAATCAGGTTTTAAAACTAAACATCATCCTTTATACCATAATGATAGGGATGAAAAAAGGTCATTTGCTTGATAGTAACAGTGAAAGTTAAAACCATTCTTCATACAGTCCGTTTTAGCTGTTTACTCCTTCTGCAAAAGCTTTGAAAGTAACAATAATGGTCAAAACGTGGTTGAGTGAATCAGGTTCTAAAACTAAACATCATCCTTCATACCATAATGATAGGGATGAAAAAGGGTCATTTGCTTGATAGTAACAGTGAAAGTTAAAGCATTCTTCATACAGTCCGTTTTAGCTGTTTTCTCCTTCTGCAAAAGCTTTGAAAGTAACAATAATGGTAAAAAACGTGGTTGAGTGAATCAGGTTCTAAAACTAAACATCATCCTTTATACCATAATGATAGGGATGAAAAAAGGTAATTTGCTTGATAGAAACAGTGTAAGCTAAAGGATTCTTTATACAGTCCGTTTTAGCTGTTTTCTCCTTCTGCAAAAGCTTTGAAAGTAACAATAATGGTCAAAACGTGGTTGAGTGAATCAGGTTCTAAAACTAAACATGATCCTTCATACCATAATGATAGGGATTAAAAAAGGTCATTTGCTTGATAGAAACAGTTTAAGCTAAAGCATTCTTCATACAGTCCGTTTTAGCTGTTTACTCCTTCTGCAAAAGCTTTGAAAGTAACAATAATGGTCAAAACGTTGTTGAGTGAATCAGGTTCTAAAACTAAACATGATCCTTCATACCATAATGATAGGGATTAAAAAAGGTCATTTGCTTGATAGTAACAGTGAAAGTTAAAACCATTCTTCATACAGTCCGTTTTAGCTGTTTACTCCTTCTGCAAAAGCTTTGAAAGTAACAATAATGGTCAAAACGTTGTTGAGTGAATCAGGTTCTAAAACTAAACATGATCCTTCATACCATAATGATAGGGATTAAAAAAGGTCATTTGCTTGATAGAAACAGTTTAAGCTAAAGCAATTTTGATACAGTCCGTTTTAGCTGTTTACTGCTTCTGCAACAGCTTTGAAAGTAACAATAATGGTCAAAACGTTGTTGAGTGAATCAGGTTCTAAAACTAAACATCATCCTTCATACCTTAATGATAGGGATGAAAAAAGGTAATTTGCTTGATAGAAACAGTGTAAGCTAAAGCATTCTTCATACAGTCCGTTTTAGCTGTTTTCTCCTTCTGCAAAAGCTTTGAAAGTAACAATAATGGTCAAAACGTTGTTGAGTGAGTCAGGTTCTAAAACTAAACATCATCCTTCATACCATAATGATAGGGATGAAAAAGGGTCATTTGCTTGATAGTAACAGTGAAAGTTAAAGCATTCTTCATACAGTCCGTTTTAGCTGTTTTCTCCTTCTGCAAAAGCTTTGAAAGTAACAATAATGGTAAAAAACGTGGTTGAGTGAATCAGGTTCTAAAACTAAACATCATCCTTTATACCATAATGATAGGGATGAAAAAAGGTAATTTGCTTGATAGAAACAGTGTAAGCTAAAGGATTCTTTATACAGTCCGTTTTAGCTGTTTTCTCCTTCTGCAAAAGCTTTGAAAGTAACAATAATGGTCAAAACGTGGTTGAGTGAATCAGGTTCTAAAACTAATCCTAATCCATCATACCATGATGAAAATGGTGAAAAAGGTCATTTGCTTGATAGAAACAGTGTAAGCTAAAGGATTCTTTATACAGTCCGTTTTAGCAGTTTTCTCCTTCTGCAAAAGCTTTGAAAGTAACTATAATGGTCAAAACGTGGTTGAGTGAATCAGGTTCTAAAACTAAACATGATCCTTCATACCATAATGATAGGGATTAAAAAAGGTCATTTGCTTGATAGAAACAGTTTAAGCTAAAGCAATTTTGATACAGTCCGTTTTAGCTGTTTACTGCTTCTGCAACAGCTTTGAAAGTAACAATAATGGTCAAAACGTTGTTGAGTGAATCAGGTTCTAAAACTAAACATCATCCTTCATACCTTAATGATAGGGATGAAAAAAGGTAATTTGCTTGATAGAAACAGTGTAAGCTAAAGCATTCTTCATACAGTCCGTTTTAGCTGTTTTCTCCTTCTGCAAAAGCTTTGAAAGTAACAATAATGGTCAAAACGTTGTTGAGTGAGTCAGGTTCAAAAACTAAACATCATCCTTCATACCATAATGATAGGGATGAAAAAAGGTCATTTGCTTGATAGTAACAGTGAAAGTTAAAACCATTCTTCATACAGTCCGTTTTAGCTGTTTTCTCCTTCTGCAAAAGCTTTGAAAGTAACAATAATGGTAAAAAACGTGGTTGAGTGAATCAGGTTCTAAAACTAAACATCATCCTTTATACCATAATGATAGGGATGAAAAAAGGTAATTTGCTTGATAGAAACAGTGTAAGCTAAAGGATTCTTTATACAGTCCGTTTTAGCTGTTTTCTCCTTCTGCAAAAGCTTTGAAAGTAACAATAATGGTCAAAACGTGGTTGAGTGAATCAGGTTCTAAAACTAATCCTAATCCATCATACCATGATGAAAATGGTGAAAAAGGTCATTTGCTTGATAGAAACAGTGTAAGCTAAAGGATTCTTTATACAGTCCGTTTTAGCAGTTTTCTCCTTCTGCAAAAGCTTTGAAAGTAACTATAATGGTCAAAACGTGGTTGAGTGAATCAGGTTCTAAAACTAAACATGATCCTTCATACCATAATGATAGGGATTAAAAAAGGTCATTTGCTTGATAGAAACAGTTTAAGCTAAAGCAATCTTGATACAGTCCGTTTTAGCTGTTTACTGCTTCTGCAACAGCTTTGAAAGTAACAATAATGGTCAAAACGTTGTTGAGTGAATCAGGTTCTAAAACTAAACATCATCCTTCATACCTTAATGATAGGGATGAAAAAAGGTAATTTGCTTGATAGAAACAGTGTAAGCTAAAGCATTCTTCATACAGTCCGTTTTAGCTGTTTTCTCCTTCTGCAAAAGCTTTGAAAGTAACAATAATGGTCAAAACGTTGTTGAGTGAATCAGGTTCTAAAACTAAACATCATCCTTCATACCATAATGATAGGGATGAAAAAAGGTCATTTGCTTGATAGTAACAGTGAAAGTTAAAACCATTCTTCATACAGTCCGTTTTAGCTGTTTACTGCTTCTGCAACAGCTTTGAAAGTAACAATAATGGTCAAAACGTGGTTGAGTGAATCAGGTTTTAAAACTAAACATCATCCTTCATACCATAATGATAGGGATGAAAAAAGGTAATTTGCTTGATAGTAACAGTGAAAGTTAAAAGCATTCTTCCTACAGTTCGTTTTAGCTGTTTACTCCTTCTGCAAAAGCTTTGAAAGTAACAATAATGGTCAAAACGTGGTTGAGTGAATCAGGTTCTAAAACTAAACATTATCCTTCATACCATAATGATAGGGATGAAAAAAGGTCATTTGCTTGATAGTAACAGTGAAAGTTAGAACCATTCTTCATACAGTCCGTTTTAGCTGTTTACTCCTTCTGCAAAAGCTTTGAAAGTAACAATAATGGTCAAAACGTTGTTGAGTGAATCAGGTTCTAAAACTAAACATCATCCTTCATACCTTAATGATAGGGATGAAAAAAGGTAATTTGCTTGATAGAAACAGTGTAAGCTAAAGCATTCTTCATACAGTCCGTTTTAGCTGTTTTCTCCTTCTGCAAAAGCTTTGAAAGTAACAATAATGGTCAAAACGTTGTTGAGTGAGTCAGGTTCTAAAACTAAACATCATCCTTCATACCATAATGATAGGGATGAAAAAGGGTCATTTGCTTGATAGTAACAGTGAAAGTTAAAGCATTCTTCATACAGTCCGTTTTAGCTGTTTTCTCCTTTTGCAAAAGCTTTGAAAGTAACAATAATGGTAAAAAACGTGGTTGAGTGAATCAGGTTCTAAAACTAAACATCATCCTTTATACCATAATGATAGGGATGAAAAAAGGTCATTTGCTTGATAGAAACAGTTTAAGCTAAAGCAATTTTGATACAGTCCGTTTTAGCTGTTTACTGCTTCTGCAACAGCTTTGAAAGTAACAATAATGGTCAAAACGTTGTTGAGTGAATCAGGTTCTAAAACTAAACATCATCCTTCATACCTTAATGATAGGGATGAAAAAAGGTAATTTGCTTGATAGAAACAGTGTAAGCTAAAGCATTCTTCATACAGTCCGTTTTAGCTGTTTTCTCCTTCTGCAAAAGCTTTGAAAGTAACAATAATGGTCAAAACGTTGTTGAGTGAGTCAGGTTCTAAAACTAAACATCATCCTTCATACCATAATGATAGGGATGAAAAAGGGTCATTTGCTTGATAGTAACAGTGAAAGTTAAAGCATTCTTCATACAGTCCGTTTTAGCTGTTTTCTCCTTCTGCAAAAGCTTTGAAAGTAACAATAATGGTAAAAAACGTGGTTGAGTGAATCAGGTTCTAAAACTAAACATCATCCTTTATACCATAATGATAGGGATGAAAAAAGGTAATTTGCTTGATAGAAACAGTGTAAGCTAAAGGATTCTTTATACAGTCCGTTTTAGCTGTTTTCTCCTTCTGCAAAAGCTTTGAAAGTAACAATAATGGTCAAAACGTGGTTGAGTGAATCAGGTTCTAAAACTAATCCTAATCCATCATACCATGATGAAAATGGTGAAAAAGGTCATTTGCTTGATAGAAACAGTGTAAGCTAAAGGATTCTTTATACAGTCCGTTTTAGCAGTTTTCTCCTTCTGCAAAAGCTTTGAAAGTAACTATAATGGTCAAAACGTGGTTGAGTGAATCAGGTTCTAAAACTAAACATGATCCTTCATACCATAATGATAGGGATTAAAAAAGGTCATTTGCTTGATAGAAACAGTTTAAGCTAAAGCAATTTTGATACAGTCCGTTTTAGCTGTTTACTGCTTCTGCAACAGCTTTGAAAGTAACAATAATGGTCAAAACGTTGTTGAGTGAATCAGGTTCTAAAACTAAACATCATCCTTCATACCTTAATGATAGGGATGAAAAAAGGTAATTTGCTTGATAGAAACAGTGTAAGCTAAAGCATTCTTCATACAGTCCGTTTTAGCTGTTTTCTCCTTCTGCAAAAGCTTTGAAAGTAACAATAATGGTCAAAACGTTGTTGAGTGAGTCAGGTTCAAAAACTAAACATCATCCTTCATACCATAATGATAGGGATGAAAAAAGGTCATTTGCTTGATAGTAACAGTGAAAGTTAAAACCATTCTTCATACAGTCCGTTTTAGCTGTTTTCTCCTTCTGCAAAAGCTTTGAAAGTAACAATAATGGTAAAAAACGTGGTTGAGTGAATCAGGTTCTAAAACTAAACATCATCCTTTATACCATAATGATAGGGATGAAAAAAGGTAATTTGCTTGATAGAAACAGTGTAAGCTAAAGGATTCTTTATACAGTCCGTTTTAGCTGTTTTCTCCTTCTGCAAAAGCTTTGAAAGTAACAATAATGGTCAAAACGTGGTTGAGTGAATCAGGTTCTAAAACTAATCCTAATCCATCATACCATGATGAAAATGGTGAAAAAGGTCATTTGCTTGATAGAAACAGTGTAAGCTAAAGGATTCTTTATACAGTCCGTTTTAGCAGTTTTCTCCTTCTGCAAAAGCTTTGAAAGTAACAATAATGGTCAAAACGTTGTTGAGTGAATCAGGTTCTAAAACTAAACATCATCCTTCATACCATAATGATAGGGATGAAAAAAGGTCATTTGCTTGATAGTAACAGTGAAAGTTAAAACCATTCTTCATACAGTCCGTTTTAGCTGTTTACTGCTTCTGCAACAGCTTTGAAAGTAACAATAATGGTCAAAACGTGGTTGAGTGAATCAGGTTTTAAAACTAAACATCATCCTTCATACCATAATGATAGGGATGAAAAAAGGTAATTTGCTTGATAGTAACAGTGAAAGTTAAAAGCATTCTTCCTACAGTTCGTTTTAGCTGTTTACTCCTTCTGCAAAAGCTTTGAAAGTAACAATAATGGTCAAAACGTGGTTGAGTGAATCAGGTTCTAAAACTAAACATTATCCTTCATACCATAATGATAGGGATGAAAAAAGGTCATTTGCTTGATAGTAACAGTGAAAGTTAAAACCATTCTTCATACAGTCCGTTTTAGCTGTTTACTCCTTCTGCAAAAGCTTTGAAAGTAACAATAATGGTCAAAACGTGGTTGAGTGAATCAGGTTCTAAAACTAAACATCATCCTTCATACCATAATGATAGGGATGAAAAAGGGTCATTTGCTTGATAGTAACAGTGAAAGTTAAAGCATTCTTCATACAGTCCGTTTTAGCTGTTTTCTCCTTCTGCAAAAGCTTTGAAAGTAACAATAATGGTAAAAAACGTGGTTGAGTGAATCAGGTTCTAAAACTAAACATCATCCTTTATACCATAATGATAGGGATGAAAAAAAGGTAATTTGCTTGATAGAAACAGTGTAAGCTAAAGGATTCTTTATACAGTCCGTTTTAGCTGTTTTCTCCTTCTGCAAAAGCTTTGAAAGTAACAATAATGGTCAAAACGTGGTTGAGTGAATCAGGTTCTAAAACTAATCCTAATCCATCATACCATGATGAAAATGGTGAAAAAGGTCATTTGCTTGATAGAAACAGTGTAAGCTAAAGGATTCTTTATACAGTCCGTTTTAGCTGTTTTCTCCTTCTGCAAAAGCTTTGAAAGTAACAATAATGGTCAAAACGTGGTTGAGTGAATCAGGTTCTAAAACTAATCCTAATCCATCATACCATGATGAAAATGGTGAAAAAGGTCATTTGCTTGATAGAAACAGTGTAAGCTAAAGGATTCTTTATACAGTCCGTTTTAGGAGTTTTCTCCTTCTGCAAAAGCTTTGAAAGTAACTATAATGGTCAAAACGTGGTTGAGTGAATCAGGTTCTAAAACTAAACATCATCCTTCATACCATAATGATAGGGATTAAAAAAGGTCATTTGCTTGATAGAAACAGTTTAAGCTAAAGCAATCTTGATACAGTCCGTTTTAGCTGTTTACTGCTTCTGCAACAGCTTTGAAAGTAACAATAATGGTCAAAACGTGGTTGAGTGAATCAGGTTCTAAAACTAAACATCATCCTTCATACCATAATGATAGGGATGAAAAAGGGTCATTTGCTTGATAGTAACAGTGAAAGTTAAAGCATTCTTCATACAGTCCGTTTTAGCTGTTTTCTCCTTCTGCAAAAGCTTTGAAAGTAACAATAATGGTCAAAACGTGGTTGAGTGAATCAGGTTCTAAAACTAATCCTAATCCATCATACCATGATGAAAATGGTGAAAAAGGTCATTTGCTTGATAGAAACAGTGTAAGCTAAAGGATTCTTTATACAGTCCGTTTTAGCAGTTTTCTCCTTCTGCAAAAGCTTTGAAAGTAACTATAATGGTCAAAACGTGGTTGAGTGAATCAGGTTCTAAAACTAAACATGATCCTTCATACCATAATGATAGGGATTAAAAAAGGTCATTTGCTTGATAGAAACAGTTTAAGCTAAAGCAATCTTGATACAGTCCGTTTTAGCTGTTTACTGCTTCTGCAACAGCTTTGAAAGTAACAATAATGGTCAAAACGTTGTTGAGTGAATCAGGTTCTAAAACTAAACATCATCCTTCATACCTTAATGATAGGGATGAAAAAAGGTAATTTGCTTAATAGAAACAGTGTAAGCTAAAGCAATCTTGATACAGTCCGTTTTAGCTGTTTACTCCTTCTGCAAAAGCTTTGAAAGTAACAATAATGGTCAAAACGTGGTTGAGTGAATCAGGTTTTAAAACTAAACATCATCCTTTATACCATAATGATAGGGATGAAAAAAGGTCATTTGCTTGATAGTAACAGTGAAAGTTAAAACCATTCTTCATACAGTCCGTTTTAGCTGTTTACTGCTTCTGCAACAGCTTTGAAAGTAACAATAATGGTCAAAACGTGGTTGAGTGAATCAGGTTTTAAAACTAAACATCATCCTTCATACCATAATGATAGGGATGAAAAAAGGTAATTTGCTTGATAGTAACAGTGAAAGTTAAAAGCATTCTTCATACAGTTCGTTTTAGCTGTTTACTCCTTCTGCAAAAGCTTTGAAAGTAACAATAATGGTCAAAACGTGGTTGAGTGAATCAGGTTCTAAAACTAAACATTATCCTTCATACCATAATTATGGGGATTAAAAAAGGTCATTTGCTTGATAGAAACAGTTTAAGCTAAAGCAATCTTGATACAGTCCGTTTTAGCTGTTTACTGCTTCTGCAACAGCTTTGAAAGTAACAATAATGGTCAAAACGTTGTTGAGTGAATCAGGTTCTAAAACTAAACAACATCCTTCATACCTTAATGATAGGGATGAAAAAAGGTAATTTGCTTGATAGAAACAGTGTAAGCTAAAGCATTCTTCATACAGTTCGTTTTAGCTGTTTACTCCTTCTGCAAAAGCTTTGAAAGTAACAATAATGGTCAAAACGTGGTTGAGTGAATCAGGTTCTAAAACTAAACATTATCCTTCATACCATAATGATAGGGATTAAAAAAGGTCATTTGCTTGATAGAAACAGTTTAAGCTAAAGCAATCTTGATACAGTCCGTTTTAGCTGTTTACTCCTTCTGCAAAAGCTTTGAAAGTAACAATAATGGTCAAAACGTGGTTGAGTGAATCAGGTTTTAAAACTAAACATCATCCTTTATACCATAATGATAGGGATGAAAAAAGGTCATTTGCTTGATAGTAACAGTGAAAGTTAAAACCATTCTTCATACAGTCCGTTTTAGCTGTTTACTCCTTCTGCAAAAGCTTTGAAAGTAACAATAATGGTCAAAACGTGGTTGAGTGAATCAGGTTCTAAAACTAAACATCATCCTTCATACCATAATGATAGGGATGAAAAAGGGTCATTTGCTTGATAGTAACAGTGAAAGTTAAAGCATTCTTCATACAGTCCGTTTTAGCTGTTTTCTCCTTCTGCAAAAGCTTTGAAAGTAACAATAATGGTCAAAACGTGGTTGAGTGAATCAGGTTCTAAAACTAATCCTAATCCATCATACCATGATGAAAATGGTGAAAAAGGTCATTTGCTTGATAGAAACAGTGTAAGCTAAAGGATTCTTTATACATTCCGTTTTAGCAGTTTTCTCCTTCTGCAAAAGCTTTGAAAGTAACTATAATGGTCAAAACGTGGTTGAGTGAATCAGGTTTTAAAACTAAACATCATCCTTTATACCATAATGATAGGGATGAAAAAAGGTCATTTGCTTGATAGTAACAGTGAAAGTTAAAACCATTCTTCATACAGTCCGTTTTAGCTGTTTACTCCTTCTGCAAAAGCTTTGAAAGTAACAATAATGGTCAAAACGTGGTTGAGTGAATCAGGTTCTAAAACTAAACATCATCCTTCATACCATAATGATAGGGATGAAAAAGGGTCATTTGCTTGATAGTAACAGTGAAAGTTAAAGCATTCTTCATACAGTCCGTTTTAGCTGTTTTCTCCTTCTGCAAAAGCTTTGAAAGTAACAATAATGGTCAAAACGTGGTTGAGTGAATCAGGTTCTAAAACTAATCCTAATCCATCATACCATGATGAAAATGGTGAAAAAGGTCATTTGCTTGATAGAAACAGTGTAAGCTAAAGGATTCTTTATACATTCCGTTTTAGCAGTTTTCTCCTTCTGCAAAAGCTTTGAAAGTAACTATAATGGTCAAAACGTGGTTGAGTGAATCAGGTTCTAAAACTAAACATGATCCTTCATACCATAATGATAGGGATTAAAAAAGGTCATTTGCTTGATAGAAACAGTTTAAGCTAAAGCAATCTTGATACAGTCCGTTTTAGCTGTTTACTGCTTCTGCAACAGCTTTGAAAGTAACAATAATGGTCAAAACGTTGTTGAGTGAATCAGGCTCTAAAACTAAACATCATCCTTCATACCTTAATGATAGGGATCAAAAAAGGTAATTTGCTTGATAGAAACAGTGTAAGCTAAAGCATTCTTCATACAGTCCGTTTTAGCTGTTTTCTCCTTCTGCAAAAGCTTTGAAAGTAACAATAATGGTCAAAACGTTGTTGAGTGAATCAGGTTCTAAAACTAAACATCATCCTTCATACCATAATGATAGGGATGAAAAAAGGTCATTTGCTTGATAGTAACAGTGAAAGTTAAAACCATTCTTCATACACTCCGTTTTAGCTGTTTACTGCTTCTGCAACAGCTTTGAAAGTAACAATAATGGTCGAAACGTGGTTGAGTGAATCAGGTTTTAAAACTAAACATCATCCTTCATACCATAATGATAGGGATGAAAAAAGGTAATTTGCTTGATAGTAACAGTGAAAGTTAAAAGCATTCTTCATACAGTTCGTTTTAGCTGTTTACTCCTTCTGCAAAAGCTTTGAAAGTAACAATAATGGTCAAAACGTGGTTGAGTGAATCAGGTTCTAAAACTAAACATTATCCTTCATACCATAATGATAGGGATTAAAAAAGGTCATTTGCTTGATAGAAACAGTTTAAGCTAAAGCAATCTTGATACAGTCCGTTTTAGCTGTTTACTCCTTCTGCAAAAGCTTTGAAAGTAACAATAATGGTCAAAACGTGGTTGAGTGAATCAGGTTCTAAAACTAAACATGATCCTTCATACCATAATGATAGGGATTAAAAAAGGTCATTTGCTTGATAGAAACAGTTTAAGCTAAAGCATTCTTCATACAGTCCGTTTTAGCTGTTTACTCCTTCTGCAAAAGCTTTGAAAGTAACAATAATGGTCAAAACGTTGTTGAGTGAATCAGGTTCTAAAACTAAACATGATCCTTCATACCATAATGATAGGGATTAAAAAAGGTCATTTGCTTGATAGAAACAGTTTAAGCTAAAGCAATTTTGATACAGTCCGTTTTAGCTGTTTACTGCTTCTGCAACAGCTTTGAAAGTAACAATAATGGTCAAAACGTTGTTGAGTGAATCAGGTTCTAAAACTAAACATCATCCTTCATACCTTAATGATAGGGATGAAAAAAGGTAATTTGCTTGATAGAAACAGTGTAAGCTAAAGCATTCTTCATACAGTCCGTTTTAGCTGTTTTCTCCTTCTGCAAAAGCTTTGAAAGTAACAATAATGGTCAAAACGTTGTTGAGTGAGTCAGGTTCTAAAACTAAACATCATCCTTCATACCATAATGATAGGGATGAAAAAGGGTCATTTGCTTGATAGTAACAGTGAAAGTTAAAGCATTCTTCATACAGTCCGTTTTAGCTGTTTTCTCCTTCTGCAAAAGCTTTGAAAGTAACAATAATGGTAAAAAACGTGGTTGAGTGAATCAGGTTCTAAAACTAAACATCATCCTTTATACCATAATGATAGGGATGAAAAAAGGTAATTTGCTTGATAGAAACAGTTTAAGCTAAAGGATTCTTTATACAGTCCGTTTTAGCTGTTTTCTCCTTCTGCAAAAGCTTTGAAAGTAACAATAATGGTCAAAACGTGGTTGAGTGAATCAGGTTCTAAAACTAATCCTAATCCATCATACCATGATGAAAATGGTGAAAAAGGTCATTTGCTTGATAGAAACAGTGTAAGCTAAAGGATTCTTTATACAGTCCGTTTTAGCAGTTTTCTCCTTCTGCAAAAGCTTTGAAAGTAACTATAATGGTCAAAACGTGGTTGAGTGAATCAGGTTCTAAAACTAAACATGATCCTTCATACCATAATGATAGGGATTAAAAAAGGTCATTTGCTTGATAGAAACAGTTTAAGCTAAAGCAATTTTGATACAGTCCGTTTTAGCTGTTTACTGCTTCTGCAACAGCTTTGAAAGTAACAATAATGGTCAAAACGTTGTTGAGTGAATCAGGTTCTAAAACTAAACATCATCCTTCATACCTTAATGATAGGGATGAAAAAAGGTAATTTGCTTGATAGAAACAGTGTAAGCTAAAGCATTCTTCATACAGTCCGTTTTAGCTGTTTTCTCCTTCTGCAAAAGCTTTGAAAGTAACAATAATGGTCAAAACGTTGTTGAGTGAGTCAGGTTCAAAAACTAAACATCATCCTTCATACCATAATGATAGGGATGAAAAAAGGTCATTTGCTTGATAGTAACAGTGAAAGTTAAAACCATTCTTCATACAGTCCGTTTTAGCTGTTTTCTCCTTCTGCAAAAGCTTTGAAAGTAACAATAATGGTAAAAAACGTGGTTGAGTGAATCAGGTTCTAAAACTAAACATCATCCTTTATACCATAATGATAGGGATGAAAAAAGGTAATTTGCTTGATAGAAACAGTGTAAGCTAAAGGATTCTTTATACAGTCCGTTTTAGCTGTTTTCTCCTTCTGCAAAAGCTTTGAAAGTAACAATAATGGTCAAAACGTGGTTGAGTGAATCAGGTTCTAAAACTAATCCTAATCCATCATACCATGATGAAAATGGTGAAAAAGGTCATTTGCTTGATAGAAACAGTGTAAGCTAAAGGATTCTTTATACAGTCCGTTTTAGCAGTTTTCTCCTTCTGCAAAAGCTTTGAAAGTAACTATAATGGTCAAAACGTGGTTGAGTGAATCAGGTTCTAAAACTAAACATGATCCTTCATACCATAATGATAGGGATTAAAAAAGGTCATTTGCTTGATAGAAACAGTTTAAGCTAAAGCAATCTTGATACAGTCCGTTTTAGCTGTTTACTGCTTCTGCAACAGCTTTGAAAGTAACAATAATGGTCAAAACGTTGTTGAGTGAATCAGGTTCTAAAACTAAACATCATCCTTCATACCTTAATGATAGGGATGAAAAAAGGTAATTTGCTTGATAGAAACAGTGTAAGCTAAAGCATTCTTCATACAGTCCGTTTTAGCTGTTTTCTCCTTCTGCAAAAGCTTTGAAAGTAACAATAATGGTCAAAACGTTGTTGAGTGAATCAGGTTCTAAAACTAAACATCATCCTTCATACCATAATGATAGGGATGAAAAAAGGTCATTTGCTTGATAGTAACAGTGAAAGTTAAAACCATTCTTCATACAGTCCGTTTTAGCTGTTTACTGCTTCTGCAACAGCTTTGAAAGTAACAATAATGGTCAAAACGTGGTTGAGTGAATCAGGTTTTAAAACTAAACATCATCCTTCATACCATAATGATAGGGATGAAAAAAGGTAATTTGCTTGATAGTAACAGTGAAAGTTAAAAGCATTCTTCCTACAGTTCGTTTTAGCTGTTTACTCCTTCTGCAAAAGCTTTGAAAGTAACAATAATGGTCAAAACGTTGTTGAGTGAGTCAGGTTCTAAAACTAAACATCATCCTTCATACCATAATGATAGGGATGAAAAAGGGTCATTTGCTTGATAGTAACAGTGAAAGTTAAAGCATTCTTCATACAGTCCGTTTTAGCTGTTTTCTCCTTCTGCAAAAGCTTTGAAAGTAACAATAATGGTAAAAAACGTGGTTGAGTGAATCAGGTTCTAAAACTAAACATCATCCTTTATACCATAATGATAGGGATGAAAAAAGGTCATTTGCTTGATAGAAACAGTTTAAGCTAAAGCAATTTTGATACAGTCCGTTTTAGCTGTTTACTGCTTCTGCAACAGCTTTGAAAGTAACAATAATGGTCAAAACGTTGTTGAGTGAATCAGGTTCTAAAACTAAACATCATCCTTCATACCTTAATGATAGGGATGAAAAAAGGTAATTTGCTTGATAGAAACAGTGTAAGCTAAAGCATTCTTCATACAGTCCGTTTTAGCTGTTTTCTCCTTCTGCAAAAGCTTTGAAAGTAACAATAATGGTCAAAACGTTGTTGAGTGAGTCAGGTTCTAAAACTAAACATCATCCTTCATACCATAATGATAGGGATGAAAAAGGGTCATTTGCTTGATAGTAACAGTGAAAGTTAAAGCATTCTTCATACAGTCCGTTTTAGCTGTTTTCTCCTTCTGCAAAAGCTTTGAAAGTAACAATAATGGTAAAAAACGTGGTTGAGTGAATCAGGTTCTAAAACTAAACATCATCCTTTATACCATAATGATAGGGATGAAAAAAGGTAATTTGCTTGATAGAAACAGTGTAAGCTAAAGGATTCTTTATACAGTCCGTTTTAGCTGTTTTCTCCTTCTGCAAAAGCTTTGAAAGTAACAATAATGGTCAAAACGTGGTTGAGTGAATCAGGTTCTAAAACTAATCCTAATCCATCATACCATGATGAAAATGGTGAAAAAGGTCATTTGCTTGATAGAAACAGTGTAAGCTAAAGGATTCTTTATACAGTCCGTTTTAGCAGTTTTCTCCTTCTGCAAAAGCTTTGAAAGTAACTATAATGGTCAAAACGTGGTTGAGTGAATCAGGTTCTAAAACTAAACATGATCCTTCATACCATAATGATAGGGATTAAAAAAGGTCATTTGCTTGATAGAAACAGTTTAAGCTAAAGCAATTTTGATACAGTCCGTTTTAGCTGTTTACTGCTTCTGCAACAGCTTTGAAAGTAACAATAATGGTCAAAACGTTGTTGAGTGAATCAGGTTCTAAAACTAAACATCATCCTTCATACCTTAATGATAGGGATGAAAAAAGGTAATTTGCTTGATAGAAACAGTGTAAGCTAAAGCATTCTTCATACAGTCCGTTTTAGCTGTTTTCTCCTTCTGCAAAAGCTTTGAAAGTAACAATAATGGTCAAAACGTTGTTGAGTGAGTCAGGTTCAAAAACTAAACATCATCCTTCATACCATAATGATAGGGATGAAAAAAGGTCATTTGCTTGATAGTAACAGTGAAAGTTAAAACCATTCTTCATACAGTCCGTTTTAGCTGTTTTCTCCTTCTGCAAAAGCTTTGAAAGTAACAATAATGGTAAAAAACGTGGTTGAGTGAATCAGGTTCTAAAACTAAACATCATCCTTTATACCATAATGATAGGGATGAAAAAAGGTAATTTGCTTGATAGAAACAGTGTAAGCTAAAGGATTCTTTATACAGTCCGTTTTAGCTGTTTTCTCCTTCTGCAAAAGCTTTGAAAGTAACAATAATGGTCAAAACGTGGTTGAGTGAATCAGGTTCTAAAACTAATCCTAATCCATCATACCATGATGAAAATGGTGAAAAAGGTCATTTGCTTGATAGAAACAGTGTAAGCTAAAGGATTCTTTATACAGTCCGTTTTAGCAGTTTTCTCCTTCTGCAAAAGCTTTGAAAGTAACAATAATGGTCAAAACGTTGTTGAGTGAATCAGGTTCTAAAACTAAACATCATCCTTCATACCATAATGATAGGGATGAAAAAAGGTCATTTGCTTGATAGTAACAGTGAAAGTTAAAACCATTCTTCATACAGTCCGTTTTAGCTGTTTACTGCTTCTGCAACAGCTTTGAAAGTAACAATAATGGTCAAAACGTGGTTGAGTGAATCAGGTTTTAAAACTAAACATCATCCTTCATACCATAATGATAGGGATGAAAAAAGGTAATTTGCTTGATAGTAACAGTGAAAGTTAAAAGCATTCTTCCTACAGTTCGTTTTAGCTGTTTACTCCTTCTGCAAAAGCTTTGAAAGTAACAATAATGGTCAAAACGTGGTTGAGTGAATCAGGTTCTAAAACTAAACATTATCCTTCATACCATAATGATAGGGATGAAAAAAGGTCATTTGCTTGATAGTAACAGTGAAAGTTAAAACCATTCTTCATACAGTCCGTTTTAGCTGTTTACTCCTTCTGCAAAAGCTTTGAAAGTAACAATAATGGTCAAAACGTGGTTGAGTGAATCAGGTTCTAAAACTAAACATCATCCTTCATACCATAATGATAGGGATGAAAAAGGGTCATTTGCTTGATAGTAACAGTGAAAGTTAAAGCATTCTTCATACAGTCCGTTTTAGCTGTTTTCTCCTTCTGCAAAAGCTTTGAAAGTAACAATAATGGTAAAAAACGTGGTTGAGTGAATCAGGTTCTAAAACTAAACATCATCCTTTATACCATAATGATAGGGATGAAAAAAAGGTAATTTGCTTGATAGAAACAGTGTAAGCTAAAGGATTCTTTATACAGTCCGTTTTAGCTGTTTTCTCCTTCTGCAAAAGCTTTGAAAGTAACAATAATGGTCAAAACGTGGTTGAGTGAATCAGGTTCTAAAACTAATCCTAATCCATCATACCATGATGAAAATGGTGAAAAAGGTCATTTGCTTGATAGAAACAGTGTAAGCTAAAGGATTCTTTATACAGTCCGTTTTAGCTGTTTTCTCCTTCTGCAAAAGCTTTGAAAGTAACAATAATGGTCAAAACGTGGTTGAGTGAATCAGGTTCTAAAACTAATCCTAATCCATCATACCATGATGAAAATGGTGAAAAAGGTCATTTGCTTGATAGAAACAGTGTAAGCTAAAGGATTCTTTATACAGTCCGTTTTAGGAGTTTTCTCCTTCTGCAAAAGCTTTGAAAGTAACTATAATGGTCAAAACGTGGTTGAGTGAATCAGGTTCTAAAACTAAACATCATCCTTCATACCATAATGATAGGGATTAAAAAAGGTCATTTGCTTGATAGAAACAGTTTAAGCTAAAGCAATCTTGATACAGTCCGTTTTAGCTGTTTACTGCTTCTGCAACAGCTTTGAAAGTAACAATAATGGTCAAAACGTGGTTGAGTGAATCAGGTTCTAAAACTAAACATCATCCTTCATACCATAATGATAGGGATGAAAAAGGGTCATTTGCTTGATAGTAACAGTGAAAGTTAAAGCATTCTTCATACAGTCCGTTTTAGCTGTTTTCTCCTTCTGCAAAAGCTTTGAAAGTAACAATAATGGTCAAAACGTGGTTGAGTGAATCAGGTTCTAAAACTAATCCTAATCCATCATACCATGATGAAAATGGTGAAAAAGGTCATTTGCTTGATAGAAACAGTGTAAGCTAAAGGATTCTTTATACAGTCCGTTTTAGCAGTTTTCTCCTTCTGCAAAAGCTTTGAAAGTAACTATAATGGTCAAAACGTGGTTGAGTGAATCAGGTTCTAAAACTAAACATGATCCTTCATACCATAATGATAGGGATTAAAAAAGGTCATTTGCTTGATAGAAACAGTTTAAGCTAAAGCAATCTTGATACAGTCCGTTTTAGCTGTTTACTGCTTCTGCAACAGCTTTGAAAGTAACAATAATGGTCAAAACGTTGTTGAGTGAATCAGGTTCTAAAACTAAACATCATCCTTCATACCTTAATGATAGGGATGAAAAAAGGTAATTTGCTTAATAGAAACAGTGTAAGCTAAAGCAATCTTGATACAGTCCGTTTTAGCTGTTTACTCCTTCTGCAAAAGCTTTGAAAGTAACAATAATGGTCAAAACGTGGTTGAGTGAATCAGGTTTTAAAACTAAACATCATCCTTTATACCATAATGATAGGGATGAAAAAAGGTCATTTGCTTGATAGTAACAGTGAAAGTTAAAACCATTCTTCATACAGTCCGTTTTAGCTGTTTACTGCTTCTGCAACAGCTTTGAAAGTAACAATAATGGTCAAAACGTGGTTGAGTGAATCAGGTTTTAAAACTAAACATCATCCTTCATACCATAATGATAGGGATGAAAAAAGGTAATTTGCTTGATAGTAACAGTGAAAGTTAAAAGCATTCTTCATACAGTTCGTTTTAGCTGTTTACTCCTTCTGCAAAAGCTTTGAAAGTAACAATAATGGTCAAAACGTGGTTGAGTGAATCAGGTTCTAAAACTAAACATTATCCTTCATACCATAATTATGGGGATTAAAAAAGGTCATTTGCTTGATAGAAACAGTTTAAGCTAAAGCAATCTTGATACAGTCCGTTTTAGCTGTTTACTGCTTCTGCAACAGCTTTGAAAGTAACAATAATGGTCAAAACGTTGTTGAGTGAATCAGGTTCTAAAACTAAACAACATCCTTCATACCTTAATGATAGGGATGAAAAAAGGTAATTTGCTTGATAGAAACAGTGTAAGCTAAAGCATTCTTCATACAGTTCGTTTTAGCTGTTTACTCCTTCTGCAAAAGCTTTGAAAGTAACAATAATGGTCAAAACGTGGTTGAGTGAATCAGGTTCTAAAACTAAACATTATCCTTCATACCATAATGATAGGGATTAAAAAAGGTCATTTGCTTGATAGAAACAGTTTAAGCTAAAGCAATCTTGATACAGTCCGTTTTAGCTGTTTACTCCTTCTGCAAAAGCTTTGAAAGTAACAATAATGGTCAAAACGTGGTTGAGTGAATCAGGTTTTAAAACTAAACATCATCCTTTATACCATAATGATAGGGATGAAAAAAGGTCATTTGCTTGATAGTAACAGTGAAAGTTAAAACCATTCTTCATACAGTCCGTTTTAGCTGTTTACTCCTTCTGCAAAAGCTTTGAAAGTAACAATAATGGTCAAAACGTGGTTGAGTGAATCAGGTTCTAAAACTAAACATCATCCTTCATACCATAATGATAGGGATGAAAAAGGGTCATTTGCTTGATAGTAACAGTGAAAGTTAAAGCATTCTTCATACAGTCCGTTTTAGCTGTTTTCTCCTTCTGCAAAAGCTTTGAAAGTAACAATAATGGTCAAAACGTGGTTGAGTGAATCAGGTTCTAAAACTAATCCTAATCCATCATACCATGATGAAAATGGTGAAAAAGGTCATTTGCTTGATAGAAACAGTGTAAGCTAAAGGATTCTTTATACATTCCGTTTTAGCAGTTTTCTCCTTCTGCAAAAGCTTTGAAAGTAACTATAATGGTCAAAACGTGGTTGAGTGAATCAGGTTCTAAAACTAAACATGATCCTTCATACCATAATGATAGGGATTAAAAAAGGTCATTTGCTTGATAGAAACAGTTTAAGCTAAAGCAATCTTGATACAGTCCGTTTTAGCTGTTTACTGCTTCTGCAACAGCTTTGAAAGTAACAATAATGGTCAAAACGTTGTTGAGTGAATCAGGCTCTAAAACTAAACATCATCCTTCATACCTTAATGATAGGGATCAAAAAAGGTAATTTGCTTGATAGAAACAGTGTAAGCTAAAGCATTCTTCATACAGTCCGTTTTAGCTGTTTTCTCCTTCTGCAAAAGCTTTGAAAGTAACAATAATGGTCAAAACGTTGTTGAGTGAATCAGGTTCTAAAACTAAACATCATCCTTCATACCATAATGATAGGGATGAAAAAAGGTCATTTGCTTGATAGTAACAGTGAAAGTTAAAACCATTCTTCATACACTCCGTTTTAGCTGTTTACTGCTTCTGCAACAGCTTTGAAAGTAACAATAATGGTCGAAACGTGGTTGAGTGAATCAGGTTTTAAAACTAAACATCATCCTTCATACCATAATGATAGGGATGAAAAAAGGTAATTTGCTTGATAGTAACAGTGAAAGTTAAAAGCATTCTTCATACAGTTCGTTTTAGCTGTTTACTCCTTCTGCAAAAGCTTTGAAAGTAACAATAATGGTCAAAACGTGGTTGAGTGAATCAGGTTCTAAAACTAAACATTATCCTTCATACCATAATGATAGGGATTAAAAAAGGTCATTTGCTTGATAGAAACAGTTTAAGCTAAAGCAATCTTGATACAGTCCGTTTTAGCTGTTTACTCCTTCTGCAAAAGCTTTGAAAGTAACAATAATGGTCAAAACGTGGTTGAGTGAATCAGGTTTTAAAACTAAACATCATCCTTTATACCATAATGATAGGGATGAAAAAAGGTCATTTGCTTGATAGTAACAGTGAAAGTTAAAACCATTCTTCATACAGTCCGTTTTAGCTGTTTACTCCTTCTGCAAAAGCTTTGAAAGTAACAATAATGGTCAAAACGTGGTTGAGTGAATCAGGTTCTAAAACTAAACATCATCCTTCATACCATAATGATAGGGATGAAAAAGGGTCATTTGCTTGATAGTAACAGTGAAAGTTAAAGCATTCTTCATACAGTCCGTTTTAGCTGTTTTCTCCTTCTGCAAAAGCTTTGAAAGTAACAATAATGGTCAAAACGTGGTTGAGTGAATCAGGTTCTAAAACTAATCCTAATCCATCATACCATGATGAAAATGGTGAAAAAGGTCATTTGCTTGATAGAAACAGTGTAAGCTAAAGGATTCTTTATACAGTCCGTTTTAGCAGTTTTCTCCTTCTGCAAAAGCTTTGAAAGTAACTATAATGGTCAAAACGTGGTTGAGTGAATCAGGTTCTAAAACTAAACATGATCCTTCATACCATAATGATAGGGATGAAAAAAGGTAATTTGCTTGATAGAAACAGTGTAAGCTAAAGCATTCTTCATACAGTCCGTTTTAGCTGTTTTCTCCTTCTGCAAAAGCTTTGAAAGTAACAATAATGGTCAAAACGTTGTTGAGTGAATCAGGTTCTAAAACTAAACATCATCCTTCATACCATAATGATAGGGATGAAAAAAGGTCATTTGCTTGATAGTAACAGTGAAAGTTAAAACCATTCTTCATACAGTCCGTTTTAGCTGTTTTCTCCTTCTGCAAAAGCTTTGAAAGTAACAATAATGGTAAAAAACGTGGTTGAGTGAATCAGGTTCTAAAACTAAACATCATCCTTTATACCATAATGATAGGGATGAAAAAAGGTAATTTGCTTGATAGAAACAGTGTAAGCTAAAGGATTCTTTATACAGTCCGTTTTAGCTGTTTTCTCCTTCTGCAAAAGCTTTGAAAGTAACAATAATGGTCAAAACGTGGTTGAGTGAATCAGGTTCTAAAACTAATCCTAATCCATCATACCATGATGAAAATGGTGAAAAAGGTCATTTGCTTGATAGAAACAGTGTAAGCTAAAATATTCTTTATACAGTCCGTTGTAGCAGTTTTCTCCTTCTGCAAAAGCTTTGAAAGTAACTATAATGGTCAAAACGTGGTTGAGTGAATCAGGTTCTAAAACTAAACATCATCCTTCATACCATAATGATAGGGATTAAAAAAGGTCATTTGCTTGATAGAAACAGTTTAAGCTAAAGCAATCTTGATACAGTCCGTTTTAGCTGTTTACTGCTTCTGCAACAGCTTTGAAAGTAACAATAATGGTCAAAACGTTGTTGAGTGAATCAGGTTCTAAAACTAAACATCATCCTTCATACCATAATGATAGGGATTAAAAAAGGTCATTTGCTCGATAGAAACAGTTTAAGCTAAAGCAATCTTGATACAGTCCGTTTTAGCTGTTTACTCCTTCTGCAAAAGCTTTGAAAGTAACAATAATGGTCAAAACGTGGTTGAGTGAATCAGGTTTTAAAACTAAACATCATCCTTTATACCATAATGATAGGGATGAAAAAAGGTCATTTGCTTGATAGTAAGAGTGAAAGTTAAAACCATTCTTCATACAGTCCGTTTTAGCTGTTTACTCCTTCTGCAAAAGCTTTGAAAGTAACAATAATGGTCAAAACGTGGTTGAGTGAATCAGGTTCTAAAACTAAACATCATCCTTCATACCATAATGATAGGGATGAAAAAGGGTCATTTGCTTGATAGTAACAGTGAAAGTTAAAGCATTCTTCATACAGTCCGTTTTAGCTGTTTTCTCCTTCTGCAAAAGCTTTGAAAGTAACAATAATGGTCAAAACGTGGTTGAGTGAATCAGGTTCTAAAACTAATCCTAATCCATCATACCATGATGAAAATGGTGAAAAAGGTCATTTGCTTGATAGAAACAGTGTAAGCTAAAGGATTCTTTATACAGTCCGTTTTAGCAGTTTTCTCCTTCTGCAAAAGCTTTGAAAGTAACTATAATGGTCAAAACGTGGTTGAGTGAATCAGGTTCTAAAACTAAACATGATCCTTCATACCATAATGATAGGGATTAAAAAAGGTCATTTGCTTGATAGAAACAGTTTAAGCTAAAGCAATCTTGATACAGTCCGTTTTAGCTGTTTACTGCTTCTGCAACAGCTTTGAAAGTAACAATAATGGTCAAAACGTTGTTGAGTGAATCAGGTTCTAAAACTAAACATCATCCTTCATACCTTTATGATAGGGATGAAAAAAGGTAATTTGCTTGATAGAAACAGTGTAAGCTAAAGCATTCTTCATACAGTCCGTTTTAGCTGTTTTCTCCTTCTGCAAAAGCTTTGAAAGTAACAATAATGGTCAAAACGTTGTTGAGTGAATCAGGTTCTAAAACTAAACATCATCCTTCATACCATAATGATAGGGATTAAAAAAGGTCATTTGCTTGATAGAAACAGTTTAAGCTAAAGCAATCTTGATACAGTCCGTTTTAGCTGTTTACTCCTTCTGCAAAAGCTTTGAAAGTAACAATAATGGTCAAAACGTGGTTGAGTGAATCAGGTTTTAAAACTAAACATCATCCTTTATACCATAATGATAGGGATGAAAAAAGGTCATTTGCTTGATGGTAACAGTGAAAGTTAAAACCATTCTTCATACAGTCCGTTTTAGCTGTTTACTCCTTCTGCAAAAGCTTTGAAAGTAACAATAATGGTCAAAACGTGGTTGAGTGAATCAGGTTCTAAAACTAATCCTAATCCATCATACCATGATGAAAATGGTGAAAAAGGTCATTTGCTTGATAGAAACAGTGTAAGCTAAAGCAATCTTGATACAGTCCGTTTTAGCTGTTTACTCCTTCTGCAAAAGCTTTGAAAGTAACAATAATGGTCAAAACGTGGTTGAGTGAATCAGGTTTTAAAACTAAACATCATCCTTTATACCATAATGATAGGGATGAAAAAAGGTCATTTGCTTGATGGTAACAGTGAAAGTTAAAACCATTCTTCATACAGTCCGTTTTAGCTGTTTACTCCTTCTGCAAAAGCTTTGAAAGTAACAATAATGGTAAAAAACGTGGTTGAGTGAATCAGGTTCTAAAACTAAACATCATCCTTTATACCATAATGATAGGGATGAAAAAAGGTAATTTGCTTGATAGAAACAGTGTAAGCTAAAGGATTCTTTATACAGTCCGTTTTAGCTGTTTTCTCCTTCTGCAAAAGCTTTGAAAGTAACAATAATGGTCAAAACGTGGTTGAGTGAATCATGTTCTAAAACTAATCCTAATCCATCATACCATGATGAAAATGGTGAAAAAGGTCATTTGCTTGATAGAAACAGTGTAAGCTAAAGGATTCTTTATACAGTCCGTTTTAGCAGTTTTCTCCTTCTGCAAAAGCTTTGAAAGTAACAATAATGGTCAAAACGTTGTTGAGTGAATCAGGTTCTAAAACTAAACATCATCCTTCATACCATAATGATAGGGATGAAAAAAGGTCATTTGCTTGATAGTAACAGTGAAAGTTAAAACCATTCTTCATACAGTCCGTTTTAGCTGTTTACTGCTTCTGCAACAGCTTTGAAAGTAACAATAATGGTCAAAACGTGGTTGAGTGAATCAGGTTTTAAAACTAAACATCATCCTTCATACCATAATGATAGGGATGAAAAAAGGTAATTTGCTTGATAGTAACAGTGAAAGTTAAAAGCATTCTTCCTACAGTTCGTTTTAGCTGTTTACTCCTTCTGCAAAAGCTTTGAAAGTAACAATAATGGTCAAAACGTGGTTGAGTGAATCAGGTTCTAAAACTAAACATTATCCTTCATACCATAATGATAGGGATGAAAAAAGGTCATTTGCTTGATAGTAACAGTGAAAGTTAAAACCATTCTTCATACAGTCCGTTTTAGCTGTTTACTCCTTCTGCAAAAGCTTTGAAAGTAACAATAATGGTCAAAACGTGGTTGAGTGAATCAGGTTCTAAAACTAAACATCATCCTTCATACCATAATGATAGGGATGAAAAAGGGTCATTTGCTTGATAGTAACAGTGAAAGTTAAAGCATTCTTCATACAGTCCGTTTTAGCTGTTTTCTCCTTCTGCAAAAGCTTTGAAAGTAACAATAATGGTAAAAAACGTGGTTGAGTGAATCAGGTTCTAAAACTAAACATCATCCTTTATACCATAATGATAGGGATGAAAAAAAGGTAATTTGCTTGATAGAAACAGTGTAAGCTAAAGGATTCTTTATACAGTCCGTTTTAGCTGTTTTCTCCTTCTGCAAAAGCTTTGAAAGTAACAATAATGGTCAAAACGTGGTTGAGTGAATCAGGTTCTAAAACTAATCCTAATCCATCATACCATGATGAAAATGGTGAAAAAGGTCATTTGCTTGATAGAAACAGTGTAAGCTAAAGGATTCTTTATACAGTCCGTTTTAGCTGTTTTCTCCTTCTGCAAAAGCTTTGAAAGTAACAATAATGGTCAAAACGTGGTTGAGTGAATCAGGTTCTAAAACTAATCCTAATCCATCATACCATGATGAAAATGGTGAAAAAGGTCATTTGCTTGATAGAAACAGTGTAAGCTAAAGGATTCTTTATACAGTCCGTTTTAGGAGTTTTCTCCTTCTGCAAAAGCTTTGAAAGTAACTATAATGGTCAAAACGTGGTTGAGTGAATCAGGTTCTAAAACTAAACATCATCCTTCATACCATAATGATAGGGATTAAAAAAGGTCATTTGCTTGATAGAAACAGTTTAAGCTAAAGCAATCTTGATACAGTCCGTTTTAGCTGTTTACTGCTTCTGCAACAGCTTTGAAAGTAACAATAATGGTCAAAACGTGGTTGAGTGAATCAGGTTCTAAAACTAAACATCATCCTTCATACCATAATGATAGGGATGAAAAAGGGTCATTTGCTTGATAGTAACAGTGAAAGTTAAAGCATTCTTCATACAGTCCGTTTTAGCTGTTTTCTCCTTCTGCAAAAGCTTTGAAAGTAACAATAATGGTCAAAACGTGGTTGAGTGAATCAGGTTCTAAAACTAATCCTAATCCATCATACCATGATGAAAATGGTGAAAAAGGTCATTTGCTTGATAGAAACAGTGTAAGCTAAAGGATTCTTTATACAGTCCGTTTTAGCAGTTTTCTCCTTCTGCAAAAGCTTTGAAAGTAACTATAATGGTCAAAACGTGGTTGAGTGAATCAGGTTCTAAAACTAAACATGATCCTTCATACCATAATGATAGGGATTAAAAAAGGTCATTTGCTTGATAGAAACAGTTTAAGCTAAAGCAATCTTGATACAGTCCGTTTTAGCTGTTTACTGCTTCTGCAACAGCTTTGAAAGTAACAATAATGGTCAAAACGTTGTTGAGTGAATCAGGTTCTAAAACTAAACATCATCCTTCATACCTTAATGATAGGGATGAAAAAAGGTAATTTGCTTAATAGAAACAGTGTAAGCTAAAGCAATCTTGATACAGTCCGTTTTAGCTGTTTACTCCTTCTGCAAAAGCTTTGAAAGTAACAATAATGGTCAAAACGTGGTTGAGTGAATCAGGTTTTAAAACTAAACATCATCCTTTATACCATAATGATAGGGATGAAAAAAGGTCATTTGCTTGATAGTAACAGTGAAAGTTAAAACCATTCTTCATACAGTCCGTTTTAGCTGTTTACTGCTTCTGCAACAGCTTTGAAAGTAACAATAATGGTCAAAACGTGGTTGAGTGAATCAGGTTTTAAAACTAAACATCATCCTTCATACCATAATGATAGGGATGAAAAAAGGTAATTTGCTTGATAGTAACAGTGAAAGTTAAAAGCATTCTTCATACAGTTCGTTTTAGCTGTTTACTCCTTCTGCAAAAGCTTTGAAAGTAACAATAATGGTCAAAACGTGGTTGAGTGAATCAGGTTCTAAAACTAAACATTATCCTTCATACCATAATTATGGGGATTAAAAAAGGTCATTTGCTTGATAGAAACAGTTTAAGCTAAAGCAATCTTGATACAGTCCGTTTTAGCTGTTTACTGCTTCTGCAACAGCTTTGAAAGTAACAATAATGGTCAAAACGTTGTTGAGTGAATCAGGTTCTAAAACTAAACAACATCCTTCATACCTTAATGATAGGGATGAAAAAAGGTAATTTGCTTGATAGAAACAGTGTAAGCTAAAGCATTCTTCATACAGTTCGTTTTAGCTGTTTACTCCTTCTGCAAAAGCTTTGAAAGTAACAATAATGGTCAAAACGTGGTTGAGTGAATCAGGTTCTAAAACTAAACATTATCCTTCATACCATAATGATAGGGATTAAAAAAGGTCATTTGCTTGATAGAAACAGTTTAAGCTAAAGCAATCTTGATACAGTCCGTTTTAGCTGTTTACTCCTTCTGCAAAAGCTTTGAAAGTAACAATAATGGTCAAAACGTGGTTGAGTGAATCAGGTTTTAAAACTAAACATCATCCTTTATACCATAATGATAGGGATGAAAAAAGGTCATTTGCTTGATAGTAACAGTGAAAGTTAAAACCATTCTTCATACAGTCCGTTTTAGCTGTTTACTCCTTCTGCAAAAGCTTTGAAAGTAACAATAATGGTCAAAACGTGGTTGAGTGAATCAGGTTCTAAAACTAAACATCATCCTTCATACCATAATGATAGGGATGAAAAAGGGTCATTTGCTTGATAGTAACAGTGAAAGTTAAAGCATTCTTCATACAGTCCGTTTTAGCTGTTTTCTCCTTCTGCAAAAGCTTTGAAAGTAACAATAATGGTCAAAACGTGGTTGAGTGAATCAGGTTCTAAAACTAATCCTAATCCATCATACCATGATGAAAATGGTGAAAAAGGTCATTTGCTTGATAGAAACAGTGTAAGCTAAAGGATTCTTTATACATTCCGTTTTAGCAGTTTTCTCCTTCTGCAAAAGCTTTGAAAGTAACTATAATGGTCAAAACGTGGTTGAGTGAATCAGGTTCTAAAACTAAACATGATCCTTCATACCATAATGATAGGGATTAAAAAAGGTCATTTGCTTGATAGAAACAGTTTAAGCTAAAGCAATCTTGATACAGTCCGTTTTAGCTGTTTACTGCTTCTGCAACAGCTTTGAAAGTAACAATAATGGTCAAAACGTTGTTGAGTGAATCAGGCTCTAAAACTAAACATCATCCTTCATACCTTAATGATAGGGATCAAAAAAGGTAATTTGCTTGATAGAAACAGTGTAAGCTAAAGCATTCTTCATACAGTCCGTTTTAGCTGTTTTCTCCTTCTGCAAAAGCTTTGAAAGTAACAATAATGGTCAAAACGTTGTTGAGTGAATCAGGTTCTAAAACTAAACATCATCCTTCATACCATAATGATAGGGATGAAAAAAGGTCATTTGCTTGATAGTAACAGTGAAAGTTAAAACCATTCTTCATACACTCCGTTTTAGCTGTTTACTGCTTCTGCAACAGCTTTGAAAGTAACAATAATGGTCGAAACGTGGTTGAGTGAATCAGGTTTTAAAACTAAACATCATCCTTCATACCATAATGATAGGGATGAAAAAAGGTAATTTGCTTGATAGTAACAGTGAAAGTTAAAAGCATTCTTCATACAGTTCGTTTTAGCTGTTTACTCCTTCTGCAAAAGCTTTGAAAGTAACAATAATGGTCAAAACGTGGTTGAGTGAATCAGGTTCTAAAACTAAACATTATCCTTCATACCATAATGATAGGGATTAAAAAAGGTCATTTGCTTGATAGAAACAGTTTAAGCTAAAGCAATCTTGATACAGTCCGTTTTAGCTGTTTACTCCTTCTGCAAAAGCTTTGAAAGTAACAATAATGGTCAAAACGTGGTTGAGTGAATCAGGTTTTAAAACTAAACATCATCCTTTATACCATAATGATAGGGATGAAAAAAGGTCATTTGCTTGATAGTAACAGTGAAAGTTAAAACCATTCTTCATACAGTCCGTTTTAGCTGTTTACTCCTTCTGCAAAAGCTTTGAAAGTAACAATAATGGTCAAAACGTGGTTGAGTGAATCAGGTTCTAAAACTAAACATCATCCTTCATACCATAATGATAGGGATGAAAAAGGGTCATTTGCTTGATAGTAACAGTGAAAGTTAAAGCATTCTTCATACAGTCCGTTTTAGCTGTTTTCTCCTTCTGCAAAAGCTTTGAAAGTAACAATAATGGTCAAAACGTGGTTGAGTGAATCAGGTTCTAAAACTAATCCTAATCCATCATACCATGATGAAAATGGTGAAAAAGGTCATTTGCTTGATAGAAACAGTGTAAGCTAAAGGATTCTTTATACAGTCCGTTTTAGCAGTTTTCTCCTTCTGCAAAAGCTTTGAAAGTAACTATAATGGTCAAAACGTGGTTGAGTGAATCAGGTTCTAAAACTAAACATGATCCTTCATACCATAATGATAGGGATGAAAAAAGGTAATTTGCTTGATAGAAACAGTGTAAGCTAAAGCATTCTTCATACAGTCCGTTTTAGCTGTTTTCTCCTTCTGCAAAAGCTTTGAAAGTAACAATAATGGTCAAAACGTTGTTGAGTGAATCAGGTTCTAAAACTAAACATCATCCTTCATACCATAATGATAGGGATGAAAAAAGGTCATTTGCTTGATAGTAACAGTGAAAGTTAAAACCATTCTTCATACAGTCCGTTTTAGCTGTTTTCTCCTTCTGCAAAAGCTTTGAAAGTAACAATAATGGTAAAAAACGTGGTTGAGTGAATCAGGTTCTAAAACTAAACATCATCCTTTATACCATAATGATAGGGATGAAAAAAGGTAATTTGCTTGATAGAAACAGTGTAAGCTAAAGGATTCTTTATACAGTCCGTTTTAGCTGTTTTCTCCTTCTGCAAAAGCTTTGAAAGTAACAATAATGGTCAAAACGTGGTTGAGTGAATCAGGTTCTAAAACTAATCCTAATCCATCATACCATGATGAAAATGGTGAAAAAGGTCATTTGCTTGATAGAAACAGTGTAAGCTAAAATATTCTTTATACAGTCCGTTGTAGCAGTTTTCTCCTTCTGCAAAAGCTTTGAAAGTAACTATAATGGTCAAAACGTGGTTGAGTGAATCAGGTTCTAAAACTAAACATCATCCTTCATACCATAATGATAGGGATTAAAAAAGGTCATTTGCTTGATAGAAACAGTTTAAGCTAAAGCAATCTTGATACAGTCCGTTTTAGCTGTTTACTGCTTCTGCAACAGCTTTGAAAGTAACAATAATGGTCAAAACGTTGTTGAGTGAATCAGGTTCTAAAACTAAACATCATCCTTCATACCATAATGATAGGGATTAAAAAAGGTCATTTGCTCGATAGAAACAGTTTAAGCTAAAGCAATCTTGATACAGTCCGTTTTAGCTGTTTACTCCTTCTGCAAAAGCTTTGAAAGTAACAATAATGGTCAAAACGTGGTTGAGTGAATCAGGTTTTAAAACTAAACATCATCCTTTATACCATAATGATAGGGATGAAAAAAGGTCATTTGCTTGATAGTAAGAGTGAAAGTTAAAACCATTCTTCATACAGTCCGTTTTAGCTGTTTACTCCTTCTGCAAAAGCTTTGAAAGTAACAATAATGGTCAAAACGTGGTTGAGTGAATCAGGTTCTAAAACTAAACATCATCCTTCATACCATAATGATAGGGATGAAAAAGGGTCATTTGCTTGATAGTAACAGTGAAAGTTAAAGCATTCTTCATACAGTCCGTTTTAGCTGTTTTCTCCTTCTGCAAAAGCTTTGAAAGTAACAATAATGGTCAAAACGTGGTTGAGTGAATCAGGTTCTAAAACTAATCCTAATCCATCATACCATGATGAAAATGGTGAAAAAGGTCATTTGCTTGATAGAAACAGTGTAAGCTAAAGGATTCTTTATACAGTCCGTTTTAGCAGTTTTCTCCTTCTGCAAAAGCTTTGAAAGTAACTATAATGGTCAAAACGTGGTTGAGTGAATCAGGTTCTAAAACTAAACATGATCCTTCATACCATAATGATAGGGATTAAAAAAGGTCATTTGCTTGATAGAAACAGTTTAAGCTAAAGCAATCTTGATACAGTCCGTTTTAGCTGTTTACTGCTTCTGCAACAGCTTTGAAAGTAACAATAATGGTCAAAACGTTGTTGAGTGAATCAGGTTCTAAAACTAAACATCATCCTTCATACCTTTATGATAGGGATGAAAAAAGGTAATTTGCTTGATAGAAACAGTGTAAGCTAAAGCATTCTTCATACAGTCCGTTTTAGCTGTTTTCTCCTTCTGCAAAAGCTTTGAAAGTAACAATAATGGTCAAAACGTTGTTGAGTGAATCAGGTTCTAAAACTAAACATCATCCTTCATACCATAATGATAGGGATTAAAAAAGGTCATTTGCTTGATAGAAACAGTTTAAGCTAAAGCAATCTTGATACAGTCCGTTTTAGCTGTTTACTCCTTCTGCAAAAGCTTTGAAAGTAACAATAATGGTCAAAACGTGGTTGAGTGAATCAGGTTTTAAAACTAAACATCATCCTTTATACCATAATGATAGGGATGAAAAAAGGTCATTTGCTTGATGGTAACAGTGAAAGTTAAAACCATTCTTCATACAGTCCGTTTTAGCTGTTTACTCCTTCTGCAAAAGCTTTGAAAGTAACAATAATGGTCAAAACGTGGTTGAGTGAATCAGGTTCTAAAACTAATCCTAATCCATCATACCATGATGAAAATGGTGAAAAAGGTCATTTGCTTGATAGAAACAGTGTAAGCTAAAGCAATCTTGATACAGTCCGTTTTAGCTGTTTACTCCTTCTGCAAAAGCTTTGAAAGTAACAATAATGGTCAAAACGTGGTTGAGTGAATCAGGTTTTAAAACTAAACATCATCCTTTATACCATAATGATAGGGATGAAAAAAGGTCATTTGCTTGATGGTAACAGTGAAAGTTAAAACCATTCTTCATACAGTCCGTTTTAGCTGTTTACTCCTTCTGCAAAAGCTTTGAAAGTAACAATAATGGTAAAAAACGTGGTTGAGTGAATCAGGTTCTAAAACTAAACATCATCCTTTATACCATAATGATAGGGATGAAAAAAGGTAATTTGCTTGATAGAAACAGTGTAAGCTAAAGGATTCTTTATACAGTCCGTTTTAGCTGTTTTCTCCTTCTGCAAAAGCTTTGAAAGTAACAATAATGGTCAAAACGTGGTTGAGTGAATCATGTTCTAAAACTAATCCTAATCCATCATACCATGATGAAAATGGTGAAAAAGGTCATTTGCTTGATAGAAACAGTGTAAGCTAAAGGATTCTTTATACAGTCCGTTTTAGCAGTTTTCTCCTTCTGCAAAAGCTTTGAAAGTAACAATAATGGTCAAAACGTTGTTGAGTGAATCAGGTTCTAAAACTAAACATCATCCTTCATACCATAATGATAGGGATGAAAAAAGGTCATTTGCTTGATAGTAACAGTGAAAGTTAAAACCATTCTTCATACAGTCCGTTTTAGCTGTTTACTGCTTCTGCAACAGCTTTGAAAGTAACAATAATGGTCAAAACGTGGTTGAGTGAATCAGGTTTTAAAACTAAACATCATCCTTCATACCATAATGATAGGGATGAAAAAAGGTAATTTGCTTGATAGTAACAGTGAAAGTTAAAAGCATTCTTCCTACAGTTCGTTTTAGCTGTTTACTCCTTCTGCAAAAGCTTTGAAAGTAACAATAATGGTCAAAACGTGGTTGAGTGAATCAGGTTCTAAAACTAAACATTATCCTTCATACCATAATGATAGGGATGAAAAAAGGTCATTTGCTTGATAGTAACAGTGAAAGTTAAAACCATTCTTCATACAGTCCGTTTTAGCTGTTTACTCCTTCTGCAAAAGCTTTGAAAGTAACAATAATGGTCAAAACGTGGTTGAGTGAATCAGGTTCTAAAACTAAACATCATCCTTCATACCATAATGATAGGGATGAAAAAGGGTCATTTGCTTGATAGTAACAGTGAAAGTTAAAGCATTCTTCATACAGTCCGTTTTAGCTGTTTTCTCCTTCTGCAAAAGCTTTGAAAGTAACAATAATGGTAAAAAACGTGGTTGAGTGAATCAGGTTCTAAAACTAAACATCATCCTTTATACCATAATGATAGGGATGAAAAAAAGGTAATTTGCTTGATAGAAACAGTGTAAGCTAAAGGATTCTTTATACAGTCCGTTTTAGCTGTTTTCTCCTTCTGCAAAAGCTTTGAAAGTAACAATAATGGTCAAAACGTGGTTGAGTGAATCAGGTTCTAAAACTAATCCTAATCCATCATACCATGATGAAAATGGTGAAAAAGGTCATTTGCTTGATAGAAACAGTGTAAGCTAAAGGATTCTTTATACAGTCCGTTTTAGCTGTTTTCTCCTTCTGCAAAAGCTTTGAAAGTAACAATAATGGTCAAAACGTGGTTGAGTGAATCAGGTTCTAAAACTAATCCTAATCCATCATACCATGATGAAAATGGTGAAAAAGGTCATTTGCTTGATAGAAACAGTGTAAGCTAAAGGATTCTTTATACAGTCCGTTTTAGGAGTTTTCTCCTTCTGCAAAAGCTTTGAAAGTAACTATAATGGTCAAAACGTGGTTGAGTGAATCAGGTTCTAAAACTAAACATCATCCTTCATACCATAATGATAGGGATTAAAAAAGGTCATTTGCTTGATAGAAACAGTTTAAGCTAAAGCAATCTTGATACAGTCCGTTTTAGCTGTTTACTGCTTCTGCAACAGCTTTGAAAGTAACAATAATGGTCAAAACGTGGTTGAGTGAATCAGGTTCTAAAACTAAACATCATCCTTCATACCATAATGATAGGGATGAAAAAGGGTCATTTGCTTGATAGTAACAGTGAAAGTTAAAGCATTCTTCATACAGTCCGTTTTAGCTGTTTTCTCCTTCTGCAAAAGCTTTGAAAGTAACAATAATGGTCAAAACGTGGTTGAGTGAATCAGGTTCTAAAACTAATCCTAATCCATCATACCATGATGAAAATGGTGAAAAAGGTCATTTGCTTGATAGAAACAGTGTAAGCTAAAGGATTCTTTATACAGTCCGTTTTAGCAGTTTTCTCCTTCTGCAAAAGCTTTGAAAGTAACTATAATGGTCAAAACGTGGTTGAGTGAATCAGGTTCTAAAACTAAACATGATCCTTCATACCATAATGATAGGGATTAAAAAAGGTCATTTGCTTGATAGAAACAGTTTAAGCTAAAGCAATCTTGATACAGTCCGTTTTAGCTGTTTACTGCTTCTGCAACAGCTTTGAAAGTAACAATAATGGTCAAAACGTTGTTGAGTGAATCAGGTTCTAAAACTAAACATCATCCTTCATACCTTAATGATAGGGATGAAAAAAGGTAATTTGCTTAATAGAAACAGTGTAAGCTAAAGCAATCTTGATACAGTCCGTTTTAGCTGTTTACTCCTTCTGCAAAAGCTTTGAAAGTAACAATAATGGTCAAAACGTGGTTGAGTGAATCAGGTTTTAAAACTAAACATCATCCTTTATACCATAATGATAGGGATGAAAAAAGGTCATTTGCTTGATAGTAACAGTGAAAGTTAAAACCATTCTTCATACAGTCCGTTTTAGCTGTTTACTGCTTCTGCAACAGCTTTGAAAGTAACAATAATGGTCAAAACGTGGTTGAGTGAATCAGGTTTTAAAACTAAACATCATCCTTCATACCATAATGATAGGGATGAAAAAAGGTAATTTGCTTGATAGTAACAGTGAAAGTTAAAAGCATTCTTCATACAGTTCGTTTTAGCTGTTTACTCCTTCTGCAAAAGCTTTGAAAGTAACAATAATGGTCAAAACGTGGTTGAGTGAATCAGGTTCTAAAACTAAACATTATCCTTCATACCATAATTATGGGGATTAAAAAAGGTCATTTGCTTGATAGAAACAGTTTAAGCTAAAGCAATCTTGATACAGTCCGTTTTAGCTGTTTACTGCTTCTGCAACAGCTTTGAAAGTAACAATAATGGTCAAAACGTTGTTGAGTGAATCAGGTTCTAAAACTAAACAACATCCTTCATACCTTAATGATAGGGATGAAAAAAGGTAATTTGCTTGATAGAAACAGTGTAAGCTAAAGCATTCTTCATACAGTTCGTTTTAGCTGTTTACTCCTTCTGCAAAAGCTTTGAAAGTAACAATAATGGTCAAAACGTGGTTGAGTGAATCAGGTTCTAAAACTAAACATTATCCTTCATACCATAATGATAGGGATTAAAAAAGGTCATTTGCTTGATAGAAACAGTTTAAGCTAAAGCAATCTTGATACAGTCCGTTTTAGCTGTTTACTCCTTCTGCAAAAGCTTTGAAAGTAACAATAATGGTCAAAACGTGGTTGAGTGAATCAGGTTTTAAAACTAAACATCATCCTTTATACCATAATGATAGGGATGAAAAAAGGTCATTTGCTTGATAGTAACAGTGAAAGTTAAAACCATTCTTCATACAGTCCGTTTTAGCTGTTTACTCCTTCTGCAAAAGCTTTGAAAGTAACAATAATGGTCAAAACGTGGTTGAGTGAATCAGGTTCTAAAACTAAACATCATCCTTCATACCATAATGATAGGGATGAAAAAGGGTCATTTGCTTGATAGTAACAGTGAAAGTTAAAGCATTCTTCATACAGTCCGTTTTAGCTGTTTTCTCCTTCTGCAAAAGCTTTGAAAGTAACAATAATGGTCAAAACGTGGTTGAGTGAATCAGGTTCTAAAACTAATCCTAATCCATCATACCATGATGAAAATGGTGAAAAAGGTCATTTGCTTGATAGAAACAGTGTAAGCTAAAGGATTCTTTATACATTCCGTTTTAGCAGTTTTCTCCTTCTGCAAAAGCTTTGAAAGTAACTATAATGGTCAAAACGTGGTTGAGTGAATCAGGTTCTAAAACTAAACATGATCCTTCATACCATAATGATAGGGATTAAAAAAGGTCATTTGCTTGATAGAAACAGTTTAAGCTAAAGCAATCTTGATACAGTCCGTTTTAGCTGTTTACTGCTTCTGCAACAGCTTTGAAAGTAACAATAATGGTCAAAACGTTGTTGAGTGAATCAGGCTCTAAAACTAAACATCATCCTTCATACCTTAATGATAGGGATCAAAAAAGGTAATTTGCTTGATAGAAACAGTGTAAGCTAAAGCATTCTTCATACAGTCCGTTTTAGCTGTTTTCTCCTTCTGCAAAAGCTTTGAAAGTAACAATAATGGTCAAAACGTTGTTGAGTGAATCAGGTTCTAAAACTAAACATCATCCTTCATACCATAATGATAGGGATGAAAAAAGGTCATTTGCTTGATAGTAACAGTGAAAGTTAAAACCATTCTTCATACACTCCGTTTTAGCTGTTTACTGCTTCTGCAACAGCTTTGAAAGTAACAATAATGGTCGAAACGTGGTTGAGTGAATCAGGTTTTAAAACTAAACATCATCCTTCATACCATAATGATAGGGATGAAAAAAGGTAATTTGCTTGATAGTAACAGTGAAAGTTAAAAGCATTCTTCATACAGTTCGTTTTAGCTGTTTACTCCTTCTGCAAAAGCTTTGAAAGTAACAATAATGGTCAAAACGTGGTTGAGTGAATCAGGTTCTAAAACTAAACATTATCCTTCATACCATAATGATAGGGATTAAAAAAGGTCATTTGCTTGATAGAAACAGTTTAAGCTAAAGCAATCTTGATACAGTCCGTTTTAGCTGTTTACTCCTTCTGCAAAAGCTTTGAAAGTAACAATAATGGTCAAAACGTGGTTGAGTGAATCAGGTTTTAAAACTAAACATCATCCTTTATACCATAATGATAGGGATGAAAAAAGGTCATTTGCTTGATAGTAACAGTGAAAGTTAAAACCATTCTTCATACAGTCCGTTTTAGCTGTTTACTCCTTCTGCAAAAGCTTTGAAAGTAACAATAATGGTCAAAACGTGGTTGAGTGAATCAGGTTCTAAAACTAAACATCATCCTTCATACCATAATGATAGGGATGAAAAAGGGTCATTTGCTTGATAGTAACAGTGAAAGTTAAAGCATTCTTCATACAGTCCGTTTTAGCTGTTTTCTCCTTCTGCAAAAGCTTTGAAAGTAACAATAATGGTCAAAACGTGGTTGAGTGAATCAGGTTCTAAAACTAATCCTAATCCATCATACCATGATGAAAATGGTGAAAAAGGTCATTTGCTTGATAGAAACAGTGTAAGCTAAAGGATTCTTTATACAGTCCGTTTTAGCAGTTTTCTCCTTCTGCAAAAGCTTTGAAAGTAACTATAATGGTCAAAACGTGGTTGAGTGAATCAGGTTCTAAAACTAAACATGATCCTTCATACCATAATGATAGGGATGAAAAAAGGTAATTTGCTTGATAGAAACAGTGTAAGCTAAAGCATTCTTCATACAGTCCGTTTTAGCTGTTTTCTCCTTCTGCAAAAGCTTTGAAAGTAACAATAATGGTCAAAACGTTGTTGAGTGAATCAGGTTCTAAAACTAAACATCATCCTTCATACCATAATGATAGGGATGAAAAAAGGTCATTTGCTTGATAGTAACAGTGAAAGTTAAAACCATTCTTCATACAGTCCGTTTTAGCTGTTTTCTCCTTCTGCAAAAGCTTTGAAAGTAACAATAATGGTCAAAACGTGGTTGAGTGAATCAGGTTCTAAAACTAAACATTATCCTTCATACCATAATGATAGGGATGAAAAAAGGTCATTTGCTTGATAGTAACAGTGAAAGTTAGAACCATTCTTCATACAGTCCGTTTTAGCTGTTTACTCCTTCTGCAACAGCTTTGAAAGTAACAATAATGGTCAAAACGTGGTTGAGTGAATCAGGTTTTAAAACTAAACATCATCCTTTATACCATAATGATAGGGATGAAAAAAGGTCATTTGCTTGATAGTAACAGTGAAAGTTAAAACCATTCTTCATACAGTCCGTTTTAGCTGTTTACTCCTTCTGCAAAAGCTTTGAAAGTAACAATAATGGTCAAAACGTGGTTGAGTGAATCAGGTTCTAAAACTAAACATCATCCTTCATACCATAATGATAGGGATGAAAAAGGGTCATTTGCTTGATATTAACAGTGAAAGTTAAAGCATTCTTCATACAGTCCGTTTTAGCTGTTTTCTCCTTCTGCAAAAGCTTTGAAAGTAACAATAATGGTCAAAACGTGGTTGAGTGAATCAGGTTCTAAAACTAATCCTAATCCATCATACCATGATGAAAATGGTGAAAAAGGTCATTTGCTTGATAGAAACAGTGTAAGCTAAAGGATTCTTTATACATTCCGTTTTAGCAGTTTTCTCCTTCTGCAAAAGCTTTGAAAGTAACTATAATGGTCAAAACGTGGTTGAGTGAATCAGGTTCTAAAACTAAACATGATCCTTCATACCATAATGATAGGGATTAAAAAAGGTCATTTGCTTGATAGAAACAGTTTAAGCTAAAGCAATCTTGATACAGTCCGTTTTAGCTGTTTACTGCTTCTGCAACAGCTTTGAAAGTAACAATAATGGTCAAAACGTTGTTGAGTGAATCAGGTTCTAAAACTAAACATCATCCTTCATACCTTAATGATAGGGATGAAAAAAGGTAATTTGCTTGATAGAAACAGTGTAAGCTAAAGCATTCTTCATACAGTTCGTTTTAGCTGTTTACTCCTTCTGCAAAAGCTTTGAAAGTAACAATAATGGTCAAAACGTGGTTGAGTGAATCAGGTTCTAAAACTAAACATCATCCTTCATACCATAATGATAGGGATGAAAAAGGGTCATTTGCTTGATAGTAACAGTGAAAGTTAAAGCATTCTTCATACAGTCCGTTTTAGCTGTTTACTCCTTCTGCAAAAGCTTTGAAAGTAACAATAATGGTCAAAACGTGGTTGAGTGAATCAGGTTCTAAAACTAATCCTAATCCATCATACCATGATGAAAATGGTGAAAAAGGTCATTTGCTTGATAGAAACAGTGTAAGCTAAAGGATTCTTTATACAGTCCGTTTTAGCAGTTTTCTCCTTCTGCAAAAGCTTTGAAAGTAACTATAATGGTCAAAACGTGGTTGAGTGAATCAGGTTCTAAAACTAAACATGATCCTTCATACCATAATGATAGGGATTAAAAAAGGTCATTTGCTTGATAGAAACAGTTTAAGCTAAAGCAATCTTGATACAGTCCGTTTTAGCTGTTTACTGCTTCTGCAACAGCTTTGAAAGTAACAATAATGGTCAAAACGTTGTTGAGTGAATCAGGTTCTAAAACTAAACATCATCCTTCATACCTTTATGATAGGGATGAAAAAAGGTAATTTGCTTGATAGAAACAGTTTAAGCTAAAGCATTCTTCATACAGTCCGTTTTAGCTGTTTTCTCCTTCTGCAAAAGCTTTGAAAGTAACAATAATGGTCAAAACGTTGTTGAGTGAATCAGGTTCTAAAACTAAACATCATCCTTCATACCATAATGATAGGGATTAAAAAAGGTCATTTGCTTGATAGAAACAGTTTAAGCTAAAGCAATCTTGATACAGTCCGTTTTAGCTGTTTACTCCTTCTGCAAAAGCTTTGAAAGTAACAATAATGGTCAAAACGTGGTTGAGTGAATCAGGTTTTAAAACTAAACATCATCCTTTATACCATAATGATAGGGATGAAAAAAGGTCATTTGCTTGATAGTAACAGTGAAAGTTAAAACCATTCTTCATACAGTCCGTTTTAGCTGTTTACTCCTTCTGCAAAAGCTTTGAAAGTAACAATAATGGTCAAAACGTGGTTGAGTGAATCAGGTTCTAAAACTAAACATCATCCTTCATACCATAATGATAGGGATGAAAAGGGTCATTTGCTTGATAGTAACAGTGAAAGTTAAAGCATTCTTCATACAGTCCGTTTTAGCTGTTTTCTCCTTCTGCAAAAGCTTTGAAAGTAACAATAATGGTCAAAACGTGGTTGAGTGAATCAGGTTCTAAAACTAATCCTAATCCATCATACCATGATGAAAATGGTGAAAAAGGTCATTTGCTTGATAGAAACAGTGTAAGCTAAAGGATTCTTTATACAGTCCGTTTTAGCAGTTTTCTCCTTCTGCAAAAGCTTTGAAAGTAACTATAATGGTCAAAACGTGGTTGAGTGAATCAGGTTCTAAAACTAAACATGATCCTTCATACCATAATGATAGGGATTAAAAAAGGTCATTTGCTTGATAGAAACAGTTTAAGCTAAAGCAATCTTGATACAGTCCGTTTTAGCTGTTTACTGCTTCTGCAACAGCTTTGAAAGTAACAATAATGGTCAAAACGTTGTTGAGTGAATCAGGTTCTAAAACTAAACATCATCCTTCATACCTTTATGATAGGGATGAAAAAAGGTAATTTGCTTGATAGAAACAGTGTAAGCTAAAGCATTCTTCATACAGTCCGTTTTAGCTGTTTTCTCCTTCTGCAAAAGCTTTGAAAGTAACAATAATGGTCAAAACGTTGTTGAGTGAATCAGGTTCTAAAACTAAACATCATCCTTCATACCATAATGATAGGGATTAAAAAAGGTCATTTGCTTGATAGAAACAGTTTAAGCTAAAGCAATCTTGATACAGTCCGTTTTAGCTGTTTACTCCTTCTGCAAAAGCTTTGAAAGTAACAATAATGGTCAAAACGTGGTTGAGTGAATCAGGTTTTAAAACTAAACATCATCCTTTATACCATAATGATAGGGATGAAAAAAGGTCATTTGCTTGATGGTAACAGTGAAAGTTAAAACCATTCTTCATACAGTCCGTTTTAGCTGTTTACTCCTTCTGCAAAAGCTTTGAAAGTAACAATAATGGTCAAAACGTGGTTGAGTGAATCAGGTTCTAAAACTAAACATCATCCTTCATACCATAATGATAGGGATGAAAAGGGTCATTTGCTTGATAGTAACAGTGAAAGTTAAAGCATTCTTCATACAGTCCGTTTTAGCTGTTTTCTCCTTCTGCAAAAGCTTTGAAAGTAACAATAATGGTCAAAACGTGGTTGAGTGATTCAGGTTCTAAAACTAATCCTAATCCATCATACCATGATGAAAATGGTGAAAAAGGTCATTTGCTTGATAGAAACAGTGTAAGCTAAAGGATTCTTTATACATTCCGTTTTAGCAGTTTTCTCCTTCTGCAAAAGCTTTGAAAGTAACTATAATGGTCAAAACGTGGTTGAGTGAATCAGGTTCTAAAACTAAACATGATCCTTCATACCATAATGATAGGGATTAAAAAAGGTCATTTGCTTGATAGAAACAGTTTAAGCTAAAGCAATCTTGATACAGTCCGTTTTAGCTGTTTACTGCTTCTGCAACAGCTTTGAAAGTAACAATAATGGTCAAAACGTGGTTGAGTGAATCAGGTTTTAAAACTAAACATCATCCTTTATACCATAATGATAGGGATGAAAAAAGGTCATTTGCTTGATAGTAACAGTGAAAGTTAAAACCATTCTTCATACAGTCCGTTTTAGCTGTTTACTCCTTCTGCAAAAGCTTTGAAAGTAACAATAATGGTCAAAACGTGGTTGAGTGAATCAGGTTCTAAAACTAAACATCATCCTTCATACCATAATGATAGGGATGAAAAAGGGTCATTTGCTTGATATTAACAGTGAAAGTTAAAGCATTCTTCATACAGTCCGTTTTAGCTGTTTTCTCCTTCTGCAAAAGCTTTGAAAGTAACAATAATGGTCAAAACGTGGTTGAGTGAATCAGGTTCTAAAACTAATCCTAATCCATCATACCATGATGAAAATGGTGAAAAAGGTCATTTGCTTGATAGAAACAGTGTAAGCTAAAGGATTCTTTATACATTCCGTTTTAGCAGTTTTCTCCTTCTGCAAAAGCTTTGAAAGTAACTATAATGGTCAAAACGTGGTTGAGTGAATCAGGTTCTAAAACTAAACATGATCCTTCATACCATAATGATAGGGATTAAAAAAGGTCATTTGCTTGATAGAAACAGTTTAAGCTAAAGCAATCTTGATACAGTCCGTTTTAGCTGTTTACTGCTTCTGCAACAGCTTTGAAAGTAACAATAATGGTCAAAACGTTGTTGAGTGAATCAGGTTCTAAAACTAAACATCATCCTTCATACCTTAATGATAGGGATGAAAAAAGGTAATTTGCTTGATAGAAACAGTGTAAGCTAAAGCATTCTTCATACAGTTCGTTTTAGCTGTTTACTCCTTCTGCAAAAGCTTTGAAAGTAACAATAATGGTCAAAACGTGGTTGAGTGAATCAGGTTCTAAAACTAAACATCATCCTTCATACCATAATGATAGGGATGAAAAAGGGTCATTTGCTTGATAGTAACAGTGAAAGTTAAAGCATTCTTCATACAGTCCGTTTTAGCTGTTTACTCCTTCTGCAAAAGCTTTGAAAGTAACAATAATGGTCAAAACGTGGTTGAGTGAATCAGGTTCTAAAACTAATCCTAATCCATCATACCATGATGAAAATGGTGAAAAAGGTCATTTGCTTGATAGAAACAGTGTAAGCTAAAGGATTCTTTATACAGTCCGTTTTAGCAGTTTTCTCCTTCTGCAAAAGCTTTGAAAGTAACTATAATGGTCAAAACGTGGTTGAGTGAATCAGGTTCTAAAACTAAACATGATCCTTCATACCATAATGATAGGGATTAAAAAAGGTCATTTGCTTGATAGAAACAGTTTAAGCTAAAGCAATCTTGATACAGTCCGTTTTAGCTGTTTACTGCTTCTGCAACAGCTTTGAAAGTAACAATAATGGTCAAAACGTTGTTGAGTGAATCAGGTTCTAAAACTAAACATCATCCTTCATACCTTTATGATAGGGATGAAAAAAGGTAATTTGCTTGATAGAAACAGTGTAAGCTAAAGCATTCTTCATACAGTCCGTTTTAGCTGTTTTCTCCTTCTGCAAAAGCTTTGAAAGTAACAATAATGGTCAAAACGTTGTTGAGTGAATCAGGTTCTAAAACTAAACATCATCCTTCATACCATAATGATAGGGATTAAAAAAGGTCATTTGCTTGATAGAAACAGTTTAAGCTAAAGCAATCTTGATACAGTCCGTTTTAGCTGTTTACTCCTTCTGCAAAAGCTTTGAAAGTAACAATAATGGTCAAAACGTGGTTGAGTGAATCAGGTTTTAAAACTAAACATCATCCTTTATACCATAATGATAGGGATGAAAAAAGGTCATTTGCTTGATAGTAACAGTGAAAGTTAAAACCATTCTTCATACAGTCCGTTTTAGCTGTTTACTCCTTCTGCAAAAGCTTTGAAAGTAACAATAATGGTCAAAACGTGGTTGAGTGAATCAGGTTCTAAAACTAAACATCATCCTTCATACCATAATGATAGGGATGAAAAGGGTCATTTGCTTGATAGTAACAGTGAAAGTTAAAGCATTCTTCATACAGTCCGTTTTAGCTGTTTTCTCCTTCTGCAAAAGCTTTGAAAGTAACAATAATGGTCAAAACGTGGTTGAGTGAATCAGGTTCTAAAACTAATCCTAATCCATCATACCATGATGAAAATGGTGAAAAAGGTCATTTGCTTGATAGAAACAGTGTAAGCTAAAGGATTCTTTATACAGTCCGTTTTAGCAGTTTTCTCCTTCTGCAAAAGCTTTGAAAGTAACTATAATGGTCAAAACGTGGTTGAGTGAATCAGGTTTTAAAACTAAACATCATCCTTTATACCATAATGATAGGGATGAAAAAAGGTCATTTGCTTGATAGTAACAGTGAAAGTTAAAACCATTCTTCATACAGTCCGTTTTAGCTGTTTACTCCTTCTGCAAAAGCTTTGAAAGTAACAATAATGGTCAAAACGTGGTTGAGTGAATCAGGTTCTAAAACTAAACATCATCCTTCATACCATAATGATAGGGATGAAAAGGGTCATTTGCTTGATAGTAACAGTGAAAGTTAAAGCATTCTTCATACAGTCCGTTTTAGCTGTTTTCTCCTTCTGCAAAAGCTTTGAAAGTAACAATAATGGTCAAAACGTGGTTGAGTGAATCAGGTTCTAAAACTAATCCTAATCCATCATACCATGATGAAAATGGTGAAAAAGGTCATTTGCTTGATAGAAACAGTGTAAGCTAAAGGATTCTTTATACAGTCCGTTTTAGCAGTTTTCTCCTTCTGCAAAAGCTTTGAAAGTAACTATAATGGTCAAAACGTGGTTGAGTGAATCAGGTTCTAAAACTAAACATGATCCTTCATACCATAATGATAGGGATTAAAAAAGGTCATTTGCTTGATAGAAACAGTTTAAGCTAAAGCAATCTTGATACAGTCCGTTTTAGCTGTTTACTGCTTCTGCAACAGCTTTGAAAGTAACAATAATGGTCAAAACGTTGTTGAGTGAATCAGGTTCTAAAACTAAACATCATCCTTCATACCTTTATGATAGGGATGAAAAAAGGTAATTTGCTTGATAGAAACAGTGTAAGCTAAAGCATTCTTCATACAGTCCGTTTTAGCTGTTTTCTCCTTCTGCAAAAGCTTTGAAAGTAACAATAATGGTCAAAACGTTGTTGAGTGAATCAGGTTCTAAAACTAAACATCATCCTTCATACCATAATGATAGGGATTAAAAAAGGTCATTTGCTTGATAGAAACAGTTTAAGCTAAAGCAATCTTGATACAGTCCGTTTTAGCTGTTTACTCCTTCTGCAAAAGCTTTGAAAGTAACAATAATGGTCAAAACGTGGTTGAGTGAATCAGGTTTTAAAACTAAACATCATCCTTTATACCATAATGATAGGGATGAAAAAAGGTCATTTGCTTGATGGTAACAGTGAAAGTTAAAACCATTCTTCATACAGTCCGTTTTAGCTGTTTACTCCTTCTGCAAAAGCTTTGAAAGTAACAATAATGGTCAAAACGTGGTTGAGTGAATCAGGTTCTAAAACTAAACATCATCCTTCATACCATAATGATAGGGATGAAAAGGGTCATTTGCTTGATAGTAACAGTGAAAGTTAAAGCATTCTTCATACAGTCCGTTTTAGCTGTTTTCTCCTTCTGCAAAAGCTTTGAAAGTAACAATAATGGTCAAAACGTGGTTGAGTGATTCAGGTTCTAAAACTAATCCTAATCCATCATACCATGATGAAAATGGTGAAAAAGGTCATTTGCTTGATAGAAACAGTGTAAGCTAAAGGATTCTTTATACATTCCGTTTTAGCAGTTTTCTCCTTCTGCAAAAGCTTTGAAAGTAACTATAATGGTCAAAACGTGGTTGAGTGAATCAGGTTCTAAAACTAAACATGATCCTTCATACCATAATGATAGGGATTAAAAAAGGTCATTTGCTTGATAGAAACAGTTTAAGCTAAAGCAATCTTGATACAGTCCGTTTTAGCTGTTTACTGCTTCTGCAACAGCTTTGAAAGTAACAATAATGGTCAAAACGTGGTTGAGTGAATCAGGTTTTAAAACTAAACATCATCCTTTATACCATAATGATAGGGATGAAAAAAGGTCATTTGCTTGATAGTAACAGTGAAAGTTAAAACCATTCTTCATACAGTCCGTTTTAGCTGTTTACTCCTTCTGCAAAAGCTTTGAAAGTAACAATAATGGTCAAAACGTGGTTGAGTGAATCAGGTTCTAAAACTAAACATCATCCTTCATACCATAATGATAGGGATGAAAAAGGGTCATTTGCTTGATATTAACAGTGAAAGTTAAAGCATTCTTCATACAGTCCGTTTTAGCTGTTTTCTCCTTCTGCAAAAGCTTTGAAAGTAACAATAATGGTCAAAACGTGGTTGAGTGAATCAGGTTCTAAAACTAATCCTAATCCATCATACCATGATGAAAATGGTGAAAAAGGTCATTTGCTTGATAGAAACAGTGTAAGCTAAAGGATTCTTTATACATTCCGTTTTAGCAGTTTTCTCCTTCTGCAAAAGCTTTGAAAGTAACTATAATGGTCAAAACGTGGTTGAGTGAATCAGGTTCTAAAACTAAACATGATCCTTCATACCATAATGATAGGGATTAAAAAAGGTCATTTGCTTGATAGAAACAGTTTAAGCTAAAGCAATCTTGATACAGTCCGTTTTAGCTGTTTACTGCTTCTGCAACAGCTTTGAAAGTAACAATAATGGTCAAAACGTTGTTGAGTGAATCAGGTTCTAAAACTAAACATCATCCTTCATACCTTAATGATAGGGATGAAAAAAGGTAATTTGCTTGATAGAAACAGTGTAAGCTAAAGCATTCTTCATACAGTTCGTTTTAGCTGTTTACTCCTTCTGCAAAAGCTTTGAAAGTAACAATAATGGTCAAAACGTGGTTGAGTGAATCAGGTTCTAAAACTAAACATCATCCTTCATACCATAATGATAGGGATGAAAAAGGGTCATTTGCTTGATAGTAACAGTGAAAGTTAAAGCATTCTTCATACAGTCCGTTTTAGCTGTTTACTCCTTCTGCAAAAGCTTTGAAAGTAACAATAATGGTCAAAACGTGGTTGAGTGAATCAGGTTCTAAAACTAATCCTAATCCATCATACCATGATGAAAATGGTGAAAAAGGTCATTTGCTTGATAGAAACAGTGTAAGCTAAAGGATTCTTTATACAGTCCGTTTTAGCAGTTTTCTCCTTCTGCAAAAGCTTTGAAAGTAACTATAATGGTCAAAACGTGGTTGAGTGAATCAGGTTCTAAAACTAAACATGATCCTTCATACCATAATGATAGGGATTAAAAAAGGTCATTTGCTTGATAGAAACAGTTTAAGCTAAAGCAATCTTGATACAGTCCGTTTTAGCTGTTTACTGCTTCTGCAACAGCTTTGAAAGTAACAATAATGGTCAAAACGTTGTTGAGTGAATCAGGTTCTAAAACTAAACATCATCCTTCATACCTTTATGATAGGGATGAAAAAAGGTAATTTGCTTGATAGAAACAGTGTAAGCTAAAGCATTCTTCATACAGTCCGTTTTAGCTGTTTTCTCCTTCTGCAAAAGCTTTGAAAGTAACAATAATGGTCAAAACGTTGTTGAGTGAATCAGGTTCTAAAACTAAACATCATCCTTCATACCATAATGATAGGGATTAAAAAAGGTCATTTGCTTGATAGAAACAGTTTAAGCTAAAGCAATCTTGATACAGTCCGTTTTAGCTGTTTACTCCTTCTGCAAAAGCTTTGAAAGTAACAATAATGGTCAAAACGTGGTTGAGTGAATCAGGTTTTAAAACTAAACATCATCCTTTATACCATAATGATAGGGATGAAAAAAGGTCATTTGCTTGATAGTAACAGTGAAAGTTAAAACCATTCTTCATACAGTCCGTTTTAGCTGTTTACTCCTTCTGCAAAAGCTTTGAAAGTAACAATAATGGTCAAAACGTGGTTGAGTGAATCAGGTTCTAAAACTAAACATCATCCTTCATACCATAATGATAGGGATGAAAAGGGTCATTTGCTTGATAGTAACAGTGAAAGTTAAAGCATTCTTCATACAGTCCGTTTTAGCTGTTTTCTCCTTCTGCAAAAGCTTTGAAAGTAACAATAATGGTCAAAACGTGGTTGAGTGAATCAGGTTCTAAAACTAATCCTAATCCATCATACCATGATGAAAATGGTGAAAAAGGTCATTTGCTTGATAGAAACAGTGTAAGCTAAAGGATTCTTTATACAGTCCGTTTTAGCAGTTTTCTCCTTCTGCAAAAGCTTTGAAAGTAACTATAATGGTCAAAACGTGGTTGAGTGAATCAGGTTCTAAAACTAAACATGATCCTTCATACCATAATGATAGGGATTAAAAAAGGTCATTTGCTTGATAGAAACAGTTTAAGCTAAAGCAATCTTGATACAGTCCGTTTTAGCTGTTTACTGCTTCTGCAACAGCTTTGAAAGTAACAATAATGGTCAAAACGTTGTTAAGTGAATCAGGTTCTAAAACTAAACATCATCCTTCATACCTTTATGATAGGGATGAAAAAAGGTAATTTGCTTGATAGAAACAGTGTAAGCTAAAGCATTCTTCATACAGTCCGTTTTAGCTGTTTTCTCCTTCTGCAAAAGCTTTGAAAGTAACAATAATGGTCAAAACGTTGTTGAGTGAATCAGGTTCTAAAACTAAACATCATCCTTCATACCATAATGATAGGGATTAAAAAAGGTCATTTGCTTGATAGAAACAGTTTAAGCTAAAGCAATCTTGATACAGTCCGTTTTAGCTGTTTACTCCTTCTGCAAAAGCTTTGAAAGTAACAATAATGGTCAAAACGTGGTTGAGTGAATCAGGTTTTAAAACTAAACATCATCCTTTATACCATAATGATAGGGATGAAAAAAGGTCATTTGCTTGATGGTAACAGTGAAAGTTAAAACCATTCTTCATACAGTCCGTTTTAGCTGTTTACTCCTTCTGCAAAAGCTTTGAAAGTAACAATAATGGTCAAAACGTGGTTGAGTGAATCAGGTTCTAAAACTAAACATCATCCTTCATACCATAATGATAGGGATGAAAAGGGTCATTTGCTTGATAGTAACAGTGAAAGTTAAAGCATTCTTCATACAGTCCGTTTTAGCTGTTTTCTCCTTCTGCAAAAGCTTTGAAAGTAACAATAATGGTCAAAACGTGGTTGAGTGATTCAGGTTCTAAAACTAATCCTAATCCATCATACCATGATGAAAATGGTGAAAAAGGTCATTTGCTTGATAGAAACAGTGTAAGCTAAAGGATTCTTTATACATTCCGTTTTAGCAGTTTTCTCCTTCTGCAAAAGCTTTGAAAGTAACTATAATGGTCAAAACGTGGTTGAGTGAATCAGGTTCTAAAACTAAACATGATCCTTCATACCATAATGATAGGGATTAAAAAAGGTCATTTGCTTGATAGAAACAGTTTAAGCTAAAGCAATCTTGATACAGTCCGTTTTAGCTGTTTACTGCTTCTGCAACAGCTTTGAAAGTAACAATAATGGTCAAAACGTGGTTGAGTGAATCAGGTTTTAAAACTAAACATCATCCTTTATACCATAATGATAGGGATGAAAAAAGGTCATTTGCTTGATAGTAACAGTGAAAGTTAAAACCATTCTTCATACAGTCCGTTTTAGCTGTTTACTCCTTCTGCAAAAGCTTTGAAAGTAACAATAATGGTCAAAACGTGGTTGAGTGAATCAGGTTCTAAAACTAAACATCATCCTTCATACCATAATGATAGGGATGAAAAAGGGTCATTTGCTTGATAGTAACAGTGAAAGTTAAAGCATTCTTCATACAGTCCGTTTTAGCTGTTTTCTCCTTCTGCAAAAGCTTTGAAAGTAACAATAATGGTCAAAACGTGGTTGAGTGAATCAGGTTCTAAAACTAATCCTAATCCATCATACCATGATGAAAATGGTGAAAAAGGTCATTTGCCTGATAGAAACAGTGTAAGCTAAAGGATTCTTTATACATTCCGTTTTAGCAGTTTTCTCCTTCTGCAAAAGCTTTGAAAGTAACTATAATGGTCAAAACGTGGTTGAGTGAATCAGGTTCTAAAACTAAACATGATCCTTCATACCATAATGATAGGGATTAAAAAAGGTCATTTGCTTGATAGAAACAGTTTAAGCTAAAGCAATCTTGATACAGTCCGTTTTAGCTGTTTACTGCTTCTGCAACAGCTTTGAAAGTAACAATAATGGTCAAAACGTTGTTGAGTGAATCAGGTTCTAAAACTAAACATCATCCTTCATACCTTTATGATAGGGATGAAAAAAGGTAATTTGCTTGATAGAAACAGTGTAAGCTAAAGCATTCTTCATACAGTCCGTTTTAGCTGTTTTCTCCTTCTGCAAAAGCTTTGAAAGTAACAATAATGGTCAAAACGTTGTTGAGTGAATCAGGTTCTAAAACTAAACATCATCCTTCATACCATAATGATAGGGATTAAAAAAGGTAATTTGCTTGATAGAAACAGTGTAAGCTAAAGGATTCTTTATACATTCCGTTTTAGCAGTTTTCTCCTTCTGCAAAAGCTTTGAAAGTAACTATAATGGTCAAAACGTGGTTGAGTGAATCAGGTTCTAAAACTAAACATGATCCTTCATACCATAATGATAGGGATTAAAAAAGGTCATTTGCTTGATAGAAACAGTTTAAGCTAAAGCAATCTTGATACAGTCCGTTTTAGCTGTTTACTGCTTCTGCAACAGCTTTGAAAGTAACAATAATGGTCAAAACGTTGTTGAGTGAATCAGGTTCTAAAACTAAACATCATCCTTCATACCTTTATGATAGGGATGAAAAAAGGTAATTTGCTTGATAGAAACAGTGTAAGCTAAAGCATTCTTCATACAGTCCGTTTTAGCTGTTTTCTCCTTCTGCAAAAGCTTTGAAAGTAACAATAATGGTCAAAACGTTGTTGAGTGAATCAGGTTCTAAAACTAAACATCATCCTTCATACCATAATGATAGGGATTAAAAAAGGTCATTTGCTTGATAGAAACAGTTTAAGCTAAAGCAATCTTGATACAGTCCGTTTTAGCTGTTTACTCCTTCTGCAAAAGCTTTGAAAGTAACAATAATGGTCAAAACGTGGTTGAGTGAATCAGGTTTTAAAACTAAACATCATCCTTTATACCATAATGATAGGGATGAAAAAAGGTCATTTGCTTGATAGTAACAGTGAAAGTTAAAACCATTCTTCATACAGTCCGTTTTAGCTGTTTACTCCTTCTGCAAAAGCTTTGAAAGTAACAATAATGGTCAAAACGTGGTTGAGTGAATCAGGTTCTAAAACTAAACATCATCCTTCATACCATAATGATAGGGATGAAAAGGGTCATTTGCTTGATAGTAACAGTGAAAGTTAAAGCATTCTTCATACAGTCCGTTTTAGCTGTTTTCTCCTTCTGCAAAAGCTTTGAAAGTAACAATAATGGTCAAAACGTGGTTGAGTGAATCAGGTTCTAAAACTAATCCTAATCCATCATACCATGATGAAAATGGTGAAAAAGGTAATTTGCTTGATAGAAACAGTGTAAGCTAAAGGATTCTTTATACAGTCCGTTTTAGCAGTTTTCTCCTTCTGCAAAAGCTTTGAAAGTAACTATAATGGTCAAAACGTGGTTGAGTGAATCAGGTTCTAAAACTAAACATGATCCTTCATACCATAATGATAGGGATTAAAAAAGGTCATTTGCTTGATAGAAACAGTTTAAGCTAAAGCAATCTTGATACAGTCCGTTTTAGCTGTTTACTGCTTCTGCAACAGCTTTGAAAGTAACAATAATGGTCAAAACGTGGTTGAGTGAATCAGGTTTTAAAACTAAACATCATCCTTTATACCATAATGATAGGGATGAAAAAAGGTCATTTGCTTGATAGTAACAGTGAAAGTTAAAACCATTCTTCATACAGTCCGTTTTAGCTGTTTACTCCTTCTGCAAAAGCTTTGAAAGTAACAATAATGGTCAAAACGTGGTTGAGTGAATCAGGTTCTAAAACTAAACATCATCCTTCATACCATAATGATAGGGATGAAAAAGGGTCATTTGCTTGATAGTAACAGTGAAAGTTAAAGCATTCTTCATACAGTCCGTTTTAGCTGTTTACTCCTTCTGCAAAAGCTTTGAAAGTAACAATAATGGTCAAAACGTGGTTGAGTGAATCAGGTTCTAAAACTAATCCTAATCCATCATACCATGATGAAAATGGTGAAAAAGGTCATTTGCTTGATAGAAACAGTGTAAGCTAAAGGATTCTTTATACAGTCCGTTTTAGCTGTTTACTGCTTCTGCAACAGCTTTGAAAGTAACAATAATGGTCAAAACGTGGTTGAGTGAATCAGGTTTTAAAACTAAACATCATCCTTTATACCATAATGATAGGGATGAAAAAAGGTCATTTGCTTGATAGTAACAGTGAAAGTTAAAACCATTCTTCATACAGTCCGTTTTAGCTGTTTACTCCTTCTGCAAAAGCTTTGAAAGTAACAATAATGGTCAAAACGTGGTTGAGTGAATCAGGTTCTAAAACTAAACATCATCCTTCATACCATAATGATAGGGATGAAAAAGGGTCATTTGCTTGATAGTAACAGTGAAAGTTAAAGCATTCTTCATACAGTCCGTTTTAGCTGTTTACTCCTTCTGCAAAAGCTTTGAAAGTAACAATAATGGTCAAAACGTGGTTGAGTGAATCAGGTTCTAAAACTAATCCTAATCCATCATACCATGATGAAAATGGTGAAAAAGGTCATTTGCTTGATAGAAACAGTGTAAGCTAAAGGATTCTTTATACAGTCCGTTTTAGCAGTTTTCTCCTTCTGCAAAAGCTTTGAAAGTAACTATAATGGTCAAAACGTGGTTGAGTGAATCAGGTTCTAAAACTAAACATGATCCTTCATACCATAATGATAGGGATTAAAAAAGGTCATTTGCTTGATAGAAACAGTTTAAGCTAAAGCAATCTTGATACAGTCCGTTTTAGCTGTTTACTGCTTCTGCAACAGCTTTGAAAGTAACAATAATGGTCAAAACGTTGTTGAGTGAATCAGGTTCTAAAACTAAACATCATCCTTCATACCTTTATGATAGGGATGAAAAAAGGTAATTTGCTTGATAGAAACAGTGTAAGCTAAAGCATTCTTCATACAGTCCGTTTTAGCTGTTTTCTCCTTCTGCAAAAGCTTTGAAAGTAACAATAATGGTCAAAACGTTGTTGAGTGAATCAGGTTCTAAAACTAAACATCATCCTTCATACCATAATGATAGGGATTAAAAAAGGTCATTTGCTTGATAGAAACAGTTTAAGCTAAAGCAATCTTGATACAGTCCGTTTTAGCTGTTTACTCCTTCTGCAAAAGCTTTGAAAGTAACAATAATGGTCAAAACGTGGTTGAGTGAATCAGGTTTTAAAACTAAACATCATCCTTTATACCATAATGATAGGGATGAAAAAAGGTCATTTGCTTGATAGTAACAGTGAAAGTTAAAACCATTCTTCATACAGTCCGTTTTAGCTGTTTACTCCTTCTGCAAAAGCTTTGAAAGTAACAATAATGGTCAAAACGTGGTTGAGTGAATCAGGTTCTAAAACTAAACATCATCCTTCATACCATAATGATAGGGATGAAAAGGGTCATTTGCTTGATAGTAACAGTGAAAGTTAAAGCATTCTTCATACAGTCCGTTTTAGCTGTTTTCTCCTTCTGCAAAAGCTTTGAAAGTAACAATAATGGTCAAAACGTGGTTGAGTGAATCAGGTTCTAAAACTAATCCTAATCCATCATACCATGATGAAAATGGTGAAAAAGGTCATTTGCTTGATAGAAACAGTGTAAGCTAAAGGATTCTTTATACAGTCCGTTTTAGCAGTTTTCTCCTTCTGCAAAAGCTTTGAAAGTAACTATAATGGTCAAAACGTGGTTGAGTGAATCAGGTTCTAAAACTAAACATGATCCTTCATACCATAATGATAGGGATTAAAAAAGGTCATTTGCTTGATAGAAACAGTTTAAGCTAAAGCAATCTTGATACAGTCCGTTTTAGCTGTTTACTGCTTCTGCAACAGCTTTGAAAGTAACAATAATGGTCAAAACGTTGTTAAGTGAATCAGGTTCTAAAACTAAACATCATCCTTCATACCTTTATGATAGGGATGAAAAAAGGTAATTTGCTTGATAGAAACAGTGTAAGCTAAAGCATTCTTCATACAGTCCGTTTTAGCTGTTTTCTCCTTCTGCAAAAGCTTTGAAAGTAACAATAATGGTCAAAACGTTGTTGAGTGAATCAGGTTCTAAAACTAAACATCATCCTTCATACCATAATGATAGGGATTAAAAAAGGTCATTTGCTTGATAGAAACAGTTTAAGCTAAAGCAATCTTGATACAGTCCGTTTTAGCTGTTTACTCCTTCTGCAAAAGCTTTGAAAGTAACAATAATGGTCAAAACGTGGTTGAGTGAATCAGGTTTTAAAACTAAACATCATCCTTTATACCATAATGATAGGGATGAAAAAAGGTCATTTGCTTGATGGTAACAGTGAAAGTTAAAACCATTCTTCATACAGTCCGTTTTAGCTGTTTACTCCTTCTGCAAAAGCTTTGAAAGTAACAATAATGGTCAAAACGTGGTTGAGTGAATCAGGTTCTAAAACTAAACATCATCCTTCATACCATAATGATAGGGATGAAAAGGGTCATTTGCTTGATAGTAACAGTGAAAGTTAAAGCATTCTTCATACAGTCCGTTTTAGCTGTTTTCTCCTTCTGCAAAAGCTTTGAAAGTAACAATAATGGTCAAAACGTGGTTGAGTGATTCAGGTTCTAAAACTAATCCTAATCCATCATACCATGATGAAAATGGTGAAAAAGGTCATTTGCTTGATAGAAACAGTGTAAGCTAAAGGATTCTTTATACATTCCGTTTTAGCAGTTTTCTCCTTCTGCAAAAGCTTTGAAAGTAACTATAATGGTCAAAACGTGGTTGAGTGAATCAGGTTCTAAAACTAAACATGATCCTTCATACCATAATGATAGGGATTAAAAAAGGTCATTTGCTTGATAGAAACAGTTTAAGCTAAAGCAATCTTGATACAGTCCGTTTTAGCTGTTTACTGCTTCTGCAACAGCTTTGAAAGTAACAATAATGGTCAAAACGTGGTTGAGTGAATCAGGTTTTAAAACTAAACATCATCCTTTATACCATAATGATAGGGATGAAAAAAGGTCATTTGCTTGATAGTAACAGTGAAAGTTAAAACCATTCTTCATACAGTCCGTTTTAGCTGTTTACTCCTTCTGCAAAAGCTTTGAAAGTAACAATAATGGTCAAAACGTGGTTGAGTGAATCAGGTTCTAAAACTAAACATCATCCTTCATACCATAATGATAGGGATGAAAAAGGGTCATTTGCTTGATAGTAACAGTGAAAGTTAAAGCATTCTTCATACAGTCCGTTTTAGCTGTTTTCTCCTTCTGCAAAAGCTTTGAAAGTAACAATAATGGTCAAAACGTGGTTGAGTGAATCAGGTTCTAAAACTAATCCTAATCCATCATACCATGATGAAAATGGTGAAAAAGGTCATTTGCCTGATAGAAACAGTGTAAGCTAAAGGATTCTTTATACATTCCGTTTTAGCAGTTTTCTCCTTCTGCAAAAGCTTTGAAAGTAACTATAATGGTCAAAACGTGGTTGAGTGAATCAGGTTCTAAAACTAAACATGATCCTTCATACCATAATGATAGGGATTAAAAAAGGTCATTTGCTTGATAGAAACAGTTTAAGCTAAAGCAATCTTGATACAGTCCGTTTTAGCTGTTTACTGCTTCTGCAACAGCTTTGAAAGTAACAATAATGGTCAAAACGTTGTTGAGTGAATCAGGTTCTAAAACTAAACATCATCCTTCATACCTTTATGATAGGGATGAAAAAAGGTAATTTGCTTGATAGAAACAGTGTAAGCTAAAGCATTCTTCATACAGTCCGTTTTAGCTGTTTTCTCCTTCTGCAAAAGCTTTGAAAGTAACAATAATGGTCAAAACGTTGTTGAGTGAATCAGGTTCTAAAACTAAACATCATCCTTCATACCATAATGATAGGGATTAAAAAAGGTAATTTGCTTGATAGAAACAGTGTAAGCTAAAGGATTCTTTATACATTCCGTTTTAGCAGTTTTCTCCTTCTGCAAAAGCTTTGAAAGTAACTATAATGGTCAAAACGTGGTTGAGTGAATCAGGTTCTAAAACTAAACATGATCCTTCATACCATAATGATAGGGATTAAAAAAGGTCATTTGCTTGATAGAAACAGTTTAAGCTAAAGCAATCTTGATACAGTCCGTTTTAGCTGTTTACTGCTTCTGAAACAGCTTTGAAAGTAACAATAATGGTCAAAACGTTGTTGAGTGAATCAGGTTCTAAAACTAAACATCATCCTTCATACCTTTATGATAGGGATGAAAAAAGGTAATTTGCTTGATAGAAACAGTGTAAGCTAAAGCATTCTTCATACAGTCCGTTTTAGCTGTTTTCTCCTTCTGCAAAAGCTTTGAAAGTAACAATAATGGTCAAAACGTTGTTGAGTGAATCAGGTTCTAAAACTAAACATCATCCTTCATACCATAATGATAGGGATTAAAAAAGGTCATTTGCTTGATAGAAACAGTTTAAGCTAAAGCAATCTTGATACAGTCCGTTTTAGCTGTTTACTCCTTCTGCAAAAGCTTTGAAAGTAACAATAATGGTCAAAACGTGGTTGAGTGAATCAGGTTTTAAAACTAAACATCATCCTTTATACCATAATGATAGGGATGAAAAAAGGTCATTTGCTTGATAGTAACAGTGAAAGTTAAAACCATTCTTCATACAGTCCGTTTTAGCTGTTTACTCCTTCTGCAAAAGCTTTGAAAGTAACAATAATGGTCAAAACGTGGTTGAGTGAATCAGGTTCTAAAACTAAACATCATCCTTCATACCATAATGATAGGGATGAAAAGGGTCATTTGCTTGATAGTAACAGTGAAAGTTAAAGCATTCTTCATACAGTCCGTTTTAGCTGTTTTCTCCTTCTGCAAAAGCTTTGAAAGTAACAATAATGGTCAAAACGTGGTTGAGTGAATCAGGTTCTAAAACTAATCCTAATCCATCATACCATGATGAAAATGGTGAAAAAGGTAATTTGCTTGATAGAAACAGTGTAAGCTAAAGGATTCTTTATACAGTCCGTTTTAGCAGTTTTCTCCTTCTGCAAAAGCTTTGAAAGTAACTATAATGGTCAAAACGTGGTTGAGTGAATCAGGTTCTAAAACTAAACATGATCCTTCATACCATAATGATAGGGATTAAAAAAGGTCATTTGCTTGATAGAAACAGTTTAAGCTAAAGCAATCTTGATACAGTCCGTTTTAGCTGTTTACTGCTTCTGCAACAGCTTTGAAAGTAACAATAATGGTCAAAACGTGGTTGAGTGAATCAGGTTTTAAAACTAAACATCATCCTTTATACCATAATGATAGGGATGAAAAAAGGTCATTTGCTTGATAGTAACAGTGAAAGTTAAAACCATTCTTCATACAGTCCGTTTTAGCTGTTTACTCCTTCTGCAAAAGCTTTGAAAGTAACAATAATGGTCAAAACGTGGTTGAGTGAATCAGGTTCTAAAACTAAACATCATCCTTCATACCATAATGATAGGGATGAAAAAGGGTCATTTGCTTGATAGTAACAGTGAAAGTTAAAGCATTCTTCATACAGTCCGTTTTAGCTGTTTTCTCCTTCTGCAAAAGCTTTGAAAGTAACAATAATGGTCAAAACGTGGTTGAGTGAATCAGGTTCTAAAACTAATCCTAATCCATCATACCATGATGAAAATGGTGAAAAAGGTCATTTGCCTGATAGAAACAGTGTAAGCTAAAGGATTCTTTATACATTCCGTTTTAGCAGTTTTCTCCTTCTGCAAAAGCTTTGAAAGTAACTATAATGGTCAAAACGTGGTTGAGTGAATCAGGTTCTAAAACTAAACATGATCCTTCATACCATAATGATAGGGATTAAAAAAGGTCATTTGCTTGATAGAAACAGTTTAAGCTAAAGCAATCTTGATACAGTCCGTTTTAGCTGTTTACTGCTTCTGCAACAGCTTTGAAAGTAACAATAATGGTCAAAACGTTGTTGAGTGAATCAGGTTCTAAAACTAAACATCATCCTTCATACCTTTATGATAGGGATGAAAAAAGGTCATTTGCTTGATAGAAACAGTGTAAGCTAAAGGATTCTTTATACAGTCCGTTTTAGCTGTTTTCTCCTTCTGCAAAAGCTTTGAAAGTAACAATAATGGTCAAAACGTGGTTGAGTGAATCAGGTTCTAAAACTAATCCTAATCCATCATACCATGATGAAAATGGTGAAAAAGGTCATTTGCTTGATAGAAACAGTGTAAGCTAAAGGATTCTTTATACAGTCCGTTTTAGCAGTTTTCTCCTTCTGCAAAAGCTTTGAAAGTAACTATAATGGTCAAAACGTGGTTGAGTGAATCAGGTTCTAAAACTAAACATGATCCTTCATACCATAATGATAGGGATTAAAAAAGGTCATTTGCTTGATAGAAACAGTTTAAGCTAAAGCAATCTTGATACAGTCCGTTTTAGCTGTTTACTGCTTCTGCAACAGCTTTGAAAGTAACAATAATGGTCAAAACGTTGTTGAGTGAATCAGGTTCTAAAACTAAACATCATCCTTCATACCTTTATGATAGGGATGAAAAAAGGTAATTTGCTTGATAGAAACAGTGTAAGCTAAAGCATTCTTCATACAGTCCGTTTTAGCTGTTTTCTCCTTCTGCAAAAGCTTTGAAAGTAACAATAATGGTCAAAACGTTGTTGAGTGAATCAGGTTCTAAAACTAAACATCATCCTTCATACCATAATGATAGGGATTAAAAAAGGTAATTTGCTTGATAGAAACAGTGTAAGCTAAAGGATTCTTTATACATTCCGTTTTAGCAGTTTTCTCCTTCTGCAAAAGCTTTGAAAGTAACTATAATGGTCAAAACGTGGTTGAGTGAATCAGGTTCTAAAACTAAACATGATCCTTCATACCATAATGATAGGGATTAAAAAAGGTCATTTGCTTGATAGAAACAGTTTAAGCTAAAGCAATCTTGATACAGTCCGTTTTAGCTGTTTACTGCTTCTGCAACAGCTTTGAAAGTAACAATAATGGTCAAAACGTTGTTGAGTGAATCAGGTTCTAAAACTAAACATCATCCTTCATACCTTTATGATAGGGATGAAAAAAGGTAATTTGCTTGATAGAAACAGTGTAAGCTAAAGCATTCTTCATACAGTCCGTTTTAGCTGTTTTCTCCTTCTGCAAAAGCTTTGAAAGTAACAATAATGGTCAAAACGTTGTTGAGTGAATCAGGTTCTAAAACTAAACATCATCCTTCATACCATAATGATAGGGATTAAAAAAGGTCATTTGCTTGATAGAAACAGTTTAAGCTAAAGCAATCTTGATACAGTCCGTTTTAGCTGTTTACTCCTTCTGCAAAAGCTTTGAAAGTAACAATAATGGTCAAAACGTGGTTGAGTGAATCAGGTTTTAAAACTAAACATCATCCTTTATACCATAATGATAGGGATGAAAAAAGGTCATTTGCTTGATAGTAACAGTGAAAGTTAAAACCATTCTTCATACAGTCCGTTTTAGCTGTTTACTCCTTCTGCAAAAGCTTTGAAAGTAACAATAATGGTCAAAACGTGGTTGAGTGAATCAGGTTCTAAAACTAAACATCATCCTTCATACCATAATGATAGGGATGAAAAGGGTCATTTGCTTGATAGTAACAGTGAAAGTTAAAGCATTCTTCATACAGTCCGTTTTAGCTGTTTTCTCCTTCTGCAAAAGCTTTGAAAGTAACAATAATGGTCAAAACGTGGTTGAGTGAATCAGGTTCTAAAACTAATCCTAATCCATCATACCATGATGAAAATGGTGAAAAAGGTAATTTGCTTGATAGAAACAGTGTAAGCTAAAGGATTCTTTATACAGTCCGTTTTAGCAGTTTTCTCCTTCTGCAAAAGCTTTGAAAGTAACTATAATGGTCAAAACGTGGTTGAGTGAATCAGGTTCTAAAACTAAACATGATCCTTCATACCATAATGATAGGGATTAAAAAAGGTCATTTGCTTGATAGAAACAGTTTAAGCTAAAGCAATCTTGATACAGTCCGTTTTAGCTGTTTACTGCTTCTGCAACAGCTTTGAAAGTAACAATAATGGTCAAAACGTGGTTGAGTGAATCAGGTTTTAAAACTAAACATCATCCTTTATACCATAATGATAGGGATGAAAAAAGGTCATTTGCTTGATAGTAACAGTGAAAGTTAAAACCATTCTTCATACAGTCCGTTTTAGCTGTTTACTCCTTCTGCAAAAGCTTTGAAAGTAACAATAATGGTCAAAACGTGGTTGAGTGAATCAGGTTCTAAAACTAAACATCATCCTTCATACCATAATGATAGGGATGAAAAAGGGTCATTTGCTTGATAGTAACAGTGAAAGTTAAAGCATTCTTCATACAGTCCGTTTTAGCTGTTTTCTCCTTCTGCAAAAGCTTTGAAAGTAACAATAATGGTCAAAACGTGGTTGAGTGAATCAGGTTCTAAAACTAATCCTAATCCATCATACCATGATGAAAATGGTGAAAAAGGTCATTTGCCTGATAGAAACAGTGTAAGCTAAAGGATTCTTTATACATTCCGTTTTAGCAGTTTTCTCCTTCTGCAAAAGCTTTGAAAGTAACTATAATGGTCAAAACGTGGTTGAGTGAATCAGGTTCTAAAACTAAACATGATCCTTCATACCATAATGATAGGGATTAAAAAAGGTCATTTGCTTGATAGAAACAGTTTAAGCTAAAGCAATCTTGATACAGTCCGTTTTAGCTGTTTACTGCTTCTGCAACAGCTTTGAAAGTAACAATAATGGTCAAAACGTTGTTGAGTGAATCAGGTTCTAAAACTAAACATCATCCTTCATACCTTTATGATAGGGATGAAAAAAGGTAATTTGCTTGATAGAAACAGTGTAAGCTAAAGCATTCTTCATACAGTCCGTTTTAGCTGTTTTCTCCTTCTGCAAAAGCTTTGAAAGTAACAATAATGGTCAAAACGTTGTTGAGTGAATCAGGTTCTAAAACTAAACATCATCCTTCATACCATAATGATAGGGATTAAAAAAGGTAATTTGCTTGATAGAAACAGTGTAAGCTAAAGGATTCTTTATACATTCCGTTTTAGCAGTTTTCTCCTTCTGCAAAAGCTTTGAAAGTAACTATAATGGTCAAAACGTGGTTGAGTGAATCAGGTTCTAAAACTAAACATGATCCTTCATACCATAATGATAGGGATTAAAAAAGGTCATTTGCTTGATAGAAACAGTTTAAGCTAAAGCAATCTTGATACAGTCCGTTTTAGCTGTTTACTGCTTCTGCAACAGCTTTGAAAGTAACAATAATGGTCAAAACGTTGTTGAGTGAATCAGGTTCTAAAACTAAACATCATCCTTCATACCTTTATGATAGGGATGAAAAAAGGTAATTTGCTTGATAGAAACAGTGTAAGCTAAAGCATTCTTCATACAGTCCGTTTTAGCTGTTTTCTCCTTCTGCAAAAGCTTTGAAAGTAACAATAATGGTCAAAACGTTGTTGAGTGAATCAGGTTCTAAAACTAAACATCATCCTTCATACCATAATGATAGGGATTAAAAAAGGTCATTTGCTTGATAGAAACAGTTTAAGCTAAAGCAATCTTGATACAGTCCGTTTTAGCTGTTTACTCCTTCTGCAAAAGCTTTGAAAGTAACAATAATGGTCAAAACGTGGTTGAGTGAATCAGGTTTTAAAACTAAACATCATCCTTTATACCATAATGATAGGGATGAAAAAAGGTCATTTGCTTGATAGTAACAGTGAAAGTTAAAACCATTCTTCATACAGTCCGTTTTAGCTGTTTACTCCTTCTGCAAAAGCTTTGAAAGTAACAATAATGGTCAAAACGTGGTTGAGTGAATCAGGTTCTAAAACTAAACATCATCCTTCATACCATAATGATAGGGATGAAAAGGGTCATTTGCTTGATAGTAACAGTGAAAGTTAAAGCATTCTTCATACAGTCCGTTTTAGCTGTTTTCTCCTTCTGCAAAAGCTTTGAAAGTAACAATAATGGTCAAAACGTGGTTGAGTGAATCAGGTTCTAAAACTAATCCTAATCCATCATACCATGATGAAAATGGTGAAAAAGGTAATTTGCTTGATAGAAACAGTGTAAGCTAAAGGATTCTTTATACAGTCCGTTTTAGCAGTTTTCTCCTTCTGCAAAAGCTTTGAAAGTAACTATAATGGTCAAAACGTGGTTGAGTGAATCAGGTTCTAAAACTAAACATGATCCTTCATACCATAATGATAGGGATTAAAAAAGGTCATTTGCTTGATAGAAACAGTTTAAGCTAAAGCAATCTTGATACAGTCCGTTTTAGCTGTTTACTGCTTCTGCAACAGCTTTGAAAGTAACAATAATGGTCAAAACGTTGTTGAGTGAATCAGGTTCTAAAACTAAACATCATCCTTCATACCTTTATGATAGGGATGAAAAAAGGTAATTTGCTTGATAGAAACAGTGTAAGCTAAAGCATTCTTCATACAGTCCGTTTTAGCTGTTTTCTCCTTCTGCAAAAGCTTTGAAAGTAACAATAATGGTCAAAACGTTGTTGAGTGAATCAGGTTCTAAAACTAAACATCATCCTTCATACCATAATGATAGGGATTAAAAAAGGTCATTTGCTTGATAGAAACAGTTTAAGCTAAAGCAATCTTGATACAGTCCGTTTTAGCTGTTTACTCCTTCTGCAAAAGCTTTGAAAGTAACAATAATGGTCAAAACGTGGTTGAGTGAATCAGGTTTTAAAACTAAACATCATCCTTTATACCATAATGATAGGGATGAAAAAAGGTCATTTGCTTGATGGTAACAGTGAAAGTTAAAACCATTCTTCATACAGTCCGTTTTAGCTGTTTACTCCTTCTGCAAAAGCTTTGAAAGTAACAATAATGGTCAAAACGTGGTTGAGTGAATCAGGTTCTAAAACTAAACATCATCCTTCATACCATAATGATAGGGATGAAAAGGGTCATTTGCTTGATAGTAACAGTGAAAGTTAAAGCATTCTTCATACAGTCCGTTTTAGCTGTTTTCTCCTTCTGCAAAAGCTTTGAAAGTAACAATAATGGTCAAAACGTGGTTGAGTGATTCAGGTTCTAAAACTAATCCTAATCCATCATACCATGATGAAAATGGTGAAAAAGGTCATTTGCTTGATAGAAACAGTGTAAGCTAAAGGATTCTTTATACATTCCGTTTTAGCAGTTTTCTCCTTCTGCAAAAGCTTTGAAAGTAACTATAATGGTCAAAACGTGGTTGAGTGAATCAGGTTCTTAAACTAAACATGATCCTTCATACCATAATGATAGGGATTAAAAAAGGTCATTTGCTTGATAGAAACAGTTTAAGCTAAAGCAATCTTGATACAGTCCGTTTTAGCTGTTTACTGCTTCTGCAACAGCTTTGAAAGTAACAATAATGGTCAAAACGTGGTTGAGTGAATCAGGTTTTAAAACTAAACATCATCCTTTATACCATAATGATAGGGATGAAAAAAGGTCATTTGCTTGATAGTAACAGTGAAAGTTAAAACCATTCTTGATACAGTCCGTTTTAGCTGTTTACTGCTTCTGCAACAGCTTTGAAAGTAACAATAATGGTCAAAACGTTGTTGAGTGAATCAGGTTCTAAAACTAAACATCATCCTTCATACCTTTATGATAGGGATGAAAAAAGGTAATTTGCTTGATAGAAACAGTGTAAGCTAAAGCATTCTTCATACAGTCCGTTTTAGCTGTTTTCTCCTTCTGCAAAAGCTTTGAAAGTAACAATAATGGTCAAAACGTTGTTGAGTGAATCAGGTTCTAAAACTAAACATCATCCTTCATACCATAATGATAGGGATTAAAAAAGGTCATTTGCTTGATAGAAACAGTTTAAGCTAAAGCAATCTTGATACAGTCCGTTTTAGCTGTTTACTCCTTCTGCAAAAGCTTTGAAAGTAACAATAATGGTCAAAACGTGGTTGAGTGAATCAGGTTTTAAAACTAAACATCATCCTTTATACCATAATGATAGGGATGAAAAAAGGTCATTTGCTTGATAGTAACAGTGAAAGTTAAAACCATTCTTCATACAGTCCGTTTTAGCTGTTTACTCCTTCTGCAAAAGCTTTGAAAGTAACAATAATGGTCAAAACGTGGTTGAGTGAATCAGGTTCTAAAACTAAACATCATCCTTCATACCATAATGATAGGGATGAAAAGGGTCATTTGCTTGATAGTAACAGTGAAAGTTAAAGCATTCTTCATACAGTCCGTTTTAGCTGTTTTCTCCTTCTGCAAAAGCTTTGAAAGTAACAATAATGGTCAAAACGTGGTTGAGTGAATCAGGTTCTAAAACTAATCCTAATCCATCATACCATGATGAAAATGGTGAAAAAGGTAATTTGCTTGATAGAAACAGTGTAAGCTAAAGGATTCTTTATACAGTCCGTTTTAGCAGTTTTCTCCTTCTGCAAAAGCTTTGAAAGTAACTATAATGGTCAAAACGTGGTTGAGTGAATCAGGTTCTAAAACTAAACATGATCCTTCATACCATAATGATAGGGATTAAAAAAGGTCATTTGCTTGATAGAAACAGTTTAAGCTAAAGCAATCTTGATACAGTCCGTTTTAGCTGTTTACTGCTTCTGCAACAGCTTTGAAAGTAACAATAATGGTCAAAACGTGGTTGAGTGAATCAGGTTTTAAAACTAAACATCATCCTTTATACCATAATGATAGGGATGAAAAAAGGTCATTTGCTTGATAGTAACAGTGAAAGTTAAAACCATTCTTCATACAGTCCGTTTTAGCTGTTTACTCCTTCTGCAAAAGCTTTGAAAGTAACAATAATGGTCAAAACGTGGTTGAGTGAATCAGGTTCTAAAACTAAACATCATCCTTCATACCATAATGATAGGGATGAAAAAGGGTCATTTGCTTGATAGTAACAGTGAAAGTTAAAGCATTCTTCATACAGTCCGTTTTAGCTGTTTTCTCCTTCTGCAAAAGCTTTGAAAGTAACAATAATGGTCAAAACGTGGTTGAGTGAATCAGGTTCTAAAACTAATCCTAATCCATCATACCATGATGAAAATGGTGAAAAAGGTCATTTGCCTGATAGAAACAGTGTAAGCTAAAGGATTCTTTATACATTCCGTTTTAGCAGTTTTCTCCTTCTGCAAAAGCTTTGAAAGTAACTATAATGGTCAAAACGTGGTTGAGTGAATCAGGTTCTAAAACTAAACATGATCCTTCATACCATAATGATAGGGATTAAAAAAGGTCATTTGCTTGATAGAAACAGTTTAAGCTAAAGCAATCTTGATACAGTCCGTTTTAGCTGTTTACTGCTTCTGCAACAGCTTTGAAAGTAACAATAATGGTCAAAACGTTGTTGAGTGAATCAGGTTCTAAAACTAAACATCATCCTTCATACCTTTATGATAGGGATGAAAAAAGGTCATTTGCTTGATAGAAACAGTGTAAGCTAAAGGATTCTTTATACAGTCCGTTTTAGCTGTTTTCTCCTTCTGCAAAAGCTTTGAAAGTAACAATAATGGTCAAAACGTGGTTGAGTGAATCAGGTTCTAAAACTAATCCTAATCCATCATACCATGATGAAAATGGTGAAAAAGGTCATTTGCTTGATAGAAACAGTGTAAGCTAAAGGATTCTTTATACAGTCCGTTTTAGCAGTTTTCTCCTTCTGCAAAAGCTTTGAAAGTAACTATAATGGTCAAAACGTGGTTGAGTGAATCAGGTTCTAAAACTAAACATGATCCTTCATACCATAATGATAGGGATTAAAAAAGGTCATTTGCTTGATAGAAACAGTTTAAGCTAAAGCAATCTTGATACAGTCCGTTTTAGCTGTTTACTGCTTCTGCAACAGCTTTGAAAGTAACAATAATGGTCAAAACGTTGTTGAGTGAATCAGGTTCTAAAACTAAACATCATCCTTCATACCTTTATGATAGGGATGAAAAAAGGTAATTTGCTTGATAGAAACAGTGTAAGCTAAAGCATTCTTCATACAGTCCGTTTTAGCTGTTTTCTCCTTCTGCAAAAGCTTTGAAAGTAACAATAATGGTCAAAACGTTGTTGAGTGAATCAGGTTCTAAAACTAAACATCATCCTTCATACCATAATGATAGGGATTAAAAAAGGTAATTTGCTTGATAGAAACAGTGTAAGCTAAAGGATTCTTTATACATTCCGTTTTAGCAGTTTTCTCCTTCTGCAAAAGCTTTGAAAGTAACTATAATGGTCAAAACGTGGTTGAGTGAATCAGGTTCTAAAACTAAACATGATCCTTCATACCATAATGATAGGGATTAAAAAAGGTCATTTGCTTGATAGAAACAGTTTAAGCTAAAGCAATCTTGATACAGTCCGTTTTAGCTGTTTACTGCTTCTGCAACAGCTTTGAAAGTAACAATAATGGTCAAAACGTTGTTGAGTGAATCAGGTTCTAAAACTAAACATCATCCTTCATACCTTTATGATAGGGATGAAAAAAGGTAATTTGCTTGATAGAAACAGTGTAAGCTAAAGCATTCTTCATACAGTCCGTTTTAGCTGTTTTCTCCTTCTGCAAAAGCTTTGAAAGTAACAATAATGGTCAAAACGTTGTTGAGTGAATCAGGTTCTAAAACTAAACATCATCCTTCATACCATAATGATAGGGATTAAAAAAGGTCATTTGCTTGATAGAAACAGTTTAAGCTAAAGCAATCTTGATACAGTCCGTTTTAGCTGTTTACTCCTTCTGCAAAAGCTTTGAAAGTAACAATAATGGTCAAAACGTGGTTGAGTGAATCAGGTTTTAAAACTAAACATCATCCTTTATACCATAATGATAGGGATGAAAAAAGGTCATTTGCTTGATAGTAACAGTGAAAGTTAAAACCATTCTTCATACAGTCCGTTTTAGCTGTTTACTCCTTCTGCAAAAGCTTTGAAAGTAACAATAATGGTCAAAACGTGGTTGAGTGAATCAGGTTCTAAAACTAAACATCATCCTTCATACCATAATGATAGGGATGAAAAGGGTCATTTGCTTGATAGTAACAGTGAAAGTTAAAGCATTCTTCATACAGTCCGTTTTAGCTGTTTTCTCCTTCTGCAAAAGCTTTGAAAGTAACAATAATGGTCAAAACGTGGTTGAGTGAATCAGGTTCTAAAACTAATCCTAATCCATCATACCATGATGAAAATGGTGAAAAAGGTAATTTGCTTGATAGAAACAGTGTAAGCTAAAGGATTCTTTATACAGTCCGTTTTAGCAGTTTTCTCCTTCTGCAAAAGCTTTGAAAGTAACTATAATGGTCAAAACGTGGTTGAGTGAATCAGGTTCTAAAACTAAACATGATCCTTCATACCATAATGATAGGGATTAAAAAAGGTCATTTGCTTGATAGTAACAGTGAAAGTTAAAACCATTCTTGATACAGTCCGTTTTAGCTGTTTACTGCTTCTGCAACAGCTTTGAAAGTAACAATAATGGTCAAAACGTTGTTGAGTGAATCAGGTTCTAAAACTAAACATCATCCTTCATACCTTTATGATAGGGATGAAAAAAGGTAATTTGCTTGATAGAAACAGTGTAAGCTAAAGCATTCTTCATACAGTCCGTTTTAGCTGTTTTCTCCTTCTGCAAAAGCTTTGAAAGTAACAATAATGGTCAAAACGTTGTTGAGTGAATCAGGTTCTAAAACTAAACATCATCCTTCATACCATAATGATAGGGATTAAAAAAGGTCATTTGCTTGATAGAAACAGTTTAAGCTAAAGCAATCTTGATACAGTCCGTTTTAGCTGTTTACTCCTTCTGCAAAAGCTTTGAAAGTAACAATAATGGTCAAAACGTGGTTGAGTGAATCAGGTTTTAAAACTAAACATCATCCTTTATACCATAATGATAGGGATGAAAAAAGGTCATTTGCTTGATAGTAACAGTGAAAGTTAAAACCATTCTTCATACAGTCCGTTTTAGCTGTTTACTCCTTCTGCAAAAGCTTTGAAAGTAACAATAATGGTCAAAACGTGGTTGAGTGAATCAGGTTCTAAAACTAAACATCATCCTTCATACCATAATGATAGGGATGAAAAGGGTCATTTGCTTGATAGTAACAGTGAAAGTTAAAGCATTCTTCATACAGTCCGTTTTAGCTGTTTTCTCCTTCTGCAAAAGCTTTGAAAGTAACAATAATGGTCAAAACGTGGTTGAGTGAATCAGGTTCTAAAACTAATCCTAATCCATCATACCATGATGAAAATGGTGAAAAAGGTAATTTGCTTGATAGAAACAGTGTAAGCTAAAGGATTCTTTATACAGTCCGTTTTAGCAGTTTTCTCCTTCTGCAAAAGCTTTGAAAGTAACTATAATGGTCAAAACGTGGTTGAGTGAATCAGGTTCTAAAACTAAACATGATCCTTCATACCATAATGATAGGGATTAAAAAAGGTCATTTGCTTGATAGAAACAGTTTAAGCTAAAGCAATCTTGATACAGTCCGTTTTAGCTGTTTACTGCTTCTGCAACAGCTTTGAAAGTAACAATAATGGTCAAAACGTGGTTGAGTGAATCAGGTTTTAAAACTAAACATCATCCTTTATACCATAATGATAGGGATGAAAAAAGGTCATTTGCTTGATAGTAACAGTGAAAGTTAAAACCATTCTTCATACAGTCCGTTTTAGCTGTTTACTCCTTCTGCAAAAGCTTTGAAAGTAACAATAATGGTCAAAACGTGGTTGAGTGAATCAGGTTCTAAAACTAAACATCATCCTTCATACCATAATGATAGGGATGAAAAAGGGTCATTTGCTTGATAGTAACAGTGAAAGTTAAAGCATTCTTCATACAGTCCGTTTTAGCTGTTTTCTCCTTCTGCAAAAGCTTTGAAAGTAACAATAATGGTCAAAACGTGGTTGAGTGAATCAGGTTCTAAAACTAATCCTAATCCATCATACCATGATGAAAATGGTGAAAAAGGTCATTTGCCTGATAGAAACAGTGTAAGCTAAAGGATTCTTTATACATTCCGTTTTAGCAGTTTTCTCCTTCTGCAAAAGCTTTGAAAGTAACTATAATGGTCAAAACGTGGTTGAGTGAATCAGGTTCTAAAACTAAACATGATCCTTCATACCATAATGATAGGGATTAAAAAAGGTCATTTGCTTGATAGAAACAGTTTAAGCTAAAGCAATCTTGATACAGTCCGTTTTAGCTGTTTACTGCTTCTGCAACAGCTTTGAAAGTAACAATAATGGTCAAAACGTTGTTGAGTGAATCAGGTTCTAAAACTAAACATCATCCTTCATACCTTTATGATAGGGATGAAAAAAGGTCATTTGCTTGATAGAAACAGTGTAAGCTAAAGGATTCTTTATACAGTCCGTTTTAGCTGTTTTCTCCTTCTGCAAAAGCTTTGAAAGTAACAATAATGGTCAAAACGTGGTTGAGTGAATCAGGTTCTAAAACTAATCCTAATCCATCATACCATGATGAAAATGGTGAAAAAGGTCATTTGCTTGATAGAAACAGTGTAAGCTAAAGGATTCTTTATACAGTCCGTTTTAGCAGTTTTCTCCTTCTGCAAAAGCTTTGAAAGTAACTATAATGGTCAAAACGTGGTTGAGTGAATCAGGTTCTAAAACTAAACATGATCCTTCATACCATAATGATAGGGATTAAAAAAGGTCATTTGCTTGATAGAAACAGTTTAAGCTAAAGCAATCTTGATACAGTCCGTTTTAGCTGTTTACTGCTTCTGCAACAGCTTTGAAAGTAACAATAATGGTCAAAACGTTGTTGAGTGAATCAGGTTCTAAAACTAAACATCATCCTTCATACCTTTATGATAGGGATGAAAAAAGGTAATTTGCTTGATAGAAACAGTGTAAGCTAAAGCATTCTTCATACAGTCCGTTTTAGCTGTTTTCTCCTTCTGCAAAAGCTTTGAAAGTAACAATAATGGTCAAAACGTTGTTGAGTGAATCAGGTTCTAAAACTAAACATCATCCTTCATACCATAATGATAGGGATTAAAAAAGGTAATTTGCTTGATAGAAACAGTGTAAGCTAAAGGATTCTTTATACATTCCGTTTTAGCAGTTTTCTCCTTCTGCAAAAGCTTTGAAAGTAACTATAATGGTCAAAACGTGGTTGAGTGAATCAGGTTCTAAAACTAAACATGATCCTTCATACCATAATGATAGGGATTAAAAAAGGTCATTTGCTTGATAGAAACAGTTTAAGCTAAAGCAATCTTGATACAGTCCGTTTTAGCTGTTTACTGCTTCTGCAACAGCTTTGAAAGTAACAATAATGGTCAAAACGTTGTTGAGTGAATCAGGTTCTAAAACTAAACATCATCCTTCATACCTTTATGATAGGGATGAAAAAAGGTAATTTGCTTGATAGAAACAGTGTAAGCTAAAGCATTCTTCATACAGTCCGTTTTAGCTGTTTTCTCCTTCTGCAAAAGCTTTGAAAGTAACAATAATGGTCAAAACGTTGTTGAGTGAATCAGGTTCTAAAACTAAACATCATCCTTCATACCATAATGATAGGGATTAAAAAAGGTCATTTGCTTGATAGAAACAGTTTAAGCTAAAGCAATCTTGATACAGTCCGTTTTAGCTGTTTACTCCTTCTGCAAAAGCTTTGAAAGTAACAATAATGGTCAAAACGTGGTTGAGTGAATCAGGTTTTAAAACTAAACATCATCCTTTATACCATAATGATAGGGATGAAAAAAGGTCATTTGCTTGATAGTAACAGTGAAAGTTAAAACCATTCTTCATACAGTCCGTTTTAGCTGTTTACTCCTTCTGCAAAAGCTTTGAAAGTAACAATAATGGTCAAAACGTGGTTGAGTGAATCAGGTTCTAAAACTAAACATCATCCTTCATACCATAATGATAGGGATGAAAAGGGTCATTTGCTTGATAGTAACAGTGAAAGTTAAAGCATTCTTCATACAGTCCGTTTTAGCTGTTTTCTCCTTCTGCAAAAGCTTTGAAAGTAACAATAATGGTCAAAACGTGGTTGAGTGAATCAGGTTCTAAAACTAATCCTAATCCATCATACCATGATGAAAATGGTGAAAAAGGTAATTTGCTTGATAGAAACAGTGTAAGCTAAAGGATTCTTTATACAGTCCGTTTTAGCAGTTTTCTCCTTCTGCAAAAGCTTTGAAAGTAACTATAATGGTCAAAACGTGGTTGAGTGAATCAGGTTCTAAAACTAAACATGATCCTTCATACCATAATGATAGGGATTAAAAAAGGTCATTTGCTTGATAGAAACAGTTTAAGCTAAAGCAATCTTGATACAGTCCGTTTTAGCTGTTTACTGCTTCTGCAACAGCTTTGAAAGTAACAATAATGGTCAAAACGTGGTTGAGTGAATCAGGTTTTAAAACTAAACATCATCCTTTATACCATAATGATAGGGATGAAAAAAGGTCATTTGCTTGATAGTAACAGTGAAAGTTAAAACCATTCTTCATACAGTCCGTTTTAGCTGTTTACTCCTTCTGCAAAAGCTTTGAAAGTAACAATAATGGTCAAAACGTGGTTGAGTGAATCAGGTTCTAAAACTAAACATCATCCTTCATACCATAATGATAGGGATGAAAAAGGGTCATTTGCTTGATAGTAACAGTGAAAGTTAAAGCATTCTTCATACAGTCCGTTTTAGCTGTTTTCTCCTTCTGCAAAAGCTTTGAAAGTAACAATAATGGTCAAAACGTGGTTGAGTGAATCAGGTTCTAAAACTAATCCTAATCCATCATACCATGATGAAAATGGTGAAAAAGGTCATTTGCCTGATAGAAACAGTGTAAGCTAAAGGATTCTTTATACATTCCGTTTTAGCAGTTTTCTCCTTCTGCAAAAGCTTTGAAAGTAACTATAATGGTCAAAACGTGGTTGAGTGAATCAGGTTCTAAAACTAAACATGATCCTTCATACCATAATGATAGGGATTAAAAAAGGTCATTTGCTTGATAGAAACAGTTTAAGCTAAAGCAATCTTGATACAGTCCGTTTTAGCTGTTTACTGCTTCTGCAACAGCTTTGAAAGTAACAATAATGGTCAAAACGTTGTTGAGTGAATCAGGTTCTAAAACTAAACATCATCCTTCATACCTTTATGATAGGGATGAAAAAAGGTAATTTGCTTGATAGAAACAGTGTAAGCTAAAGCATTCTTCATACAGTCCGTTTTAGCTGTTTTCTCCTTCTGCAAAAGCTTTGAAAGTAACAATAATGGTCAAAACGTTGTTGAGTGAATCAGGTTCTAAAACTAAACATCATCCTTCATACCATAATGATAGGGATTAAAAAAGGTAATTTGCTTGATAGAAACAGTGTAAGCTAAAGGATTCTTTATACATTCCGTTTTAGCAGTTTTCTCCTTCTGCAAAAGCTTTGAAAGTAACTATAATGGTCAAAACGTGGTTGAGTGAATCAGGTTCTAAAACTAAACATGATCCTTCATACCATAATGATAGGGATTAAAAAAGGTCATTTGCTTGATAGAAACAGTTTAAGCTAAAGCAATCTTGATACAGTCCGTTTTAGCTGTTTACTGCTTCTGCAACAGCTTTGAAAGTAACAATAATGGTCAAAACGTTGTTGAGTGAATCAGGTTCTAAAACTAAACATCATCCTTCATACCTTTATGATAGGGATGAAAAAAGGTAATTTGCTTGATAGAAACAGTGTAAGCTAAAGCATTCTTCATACAGTCCGTTTTAGCTGTTTTCTCCTTCTGCAAAAGCTTTGAAAGTAACAATAATGGTCAAAACGTTGTTGAGTGAATCAGGTTCTAAAACTAAACATCATCCTTCATACCATAATGATAGGGATTAAAAAAGGTCATTTGCTTGATAGAAACAGTTTAAGCTAAAGCAATCTTGATACAGTCCGTTTTAGCTGTTTACTCCTTCTGCAAAAGCTTTGAAAGTAACAATAATGGTCAAAACGTGGTTGAGTGAATCAGGTTTTAAAACTAAACATCATCCTTTATACCATAATGATAGGGATGAAAAAAGGTCATTTGCTTGATAGTAACAGTGAAAGTTAAAACCATTCTTCATACAGTCCGTTTTAGCTGTTTACTCCTTCTGCAAAAGCTTTGAAAGTAACAATAATGGTCAAAACGTGGTTGAGTGAATCAGGTTCTAAAACTAAACATCATCCTTCATACCATAATGATAGGGATGAAAAGGGTCATTTGCTTGATAGTAACAGTGAAAGTTAAAGCATTCTTCATACAGTCCGTTTTAGCTGTTTTCTCCTTCTGCAAAAGCTTTGAAAGTAACAATAATGGTCAAAACGTGGTTGAGTGAATCAGGTTCTAAAACTAATCCTAATCCATCATACCATGATGAAAATGGTGAAAAAGGTAATTTGCTTGATAGAAACAGTGTAAGCTAAAGGATTCTTTATACAGTCCGTTTTAGCAGTTTTCTCCTTCTGCAAAAGCTTTGAAAGTAACTATAATGGTCAAAACGTGGTTGAGTGAATCAGGTTCTAAAACTAAACATGATCCTTCATACCATAATGATAGGGATTAAAAAAGGTCATTTGCTTGATAGAAACAGTTTAAGCTAAAGCAATCTTGATACAGTCCGTTTTAGCTGTTTACTGCTTCTGCAACAGCTTTGAAAGTAACAATAATGGTCAAAACGTTGTTGAGTGAATCAGGTTCTAAAACTAAACATCATCCTTCATACCTTTATGATAGGGATGAAAAAAGGTAATTTGCTTGATAGAAACAGTGTAAGCTAAAGCATTCTTCATACAGTCCGTTTTAGCTGTTTTCTCCTTCTGCAAAAGCTTTGAAAGTAACAATAATGGTCAAAACGTTGTTGAGTGAATCAGGTTCTAAAACTAAACATCATCCTTCATACCATAATGATAGGGATTAAAAAAGGTCATTTGCTTGATAGAAACAGTTTAAGCTAAAGCAATCTTGATACAGTCCGTTTTAGCTGTTTACTCCTTCTGCAAAAGCTTTGAAAGTAACAATAATGGTCAAAACGTGGTTGAGTGAATCAGGTTTTAAAACTAAACATCATCCTTTATACCATAATGATAGGGATGAAAAAAGGTCATTTGCTTGATGGTAACAGTGAAAGTTAAAACCATTCTTCATACAGTCCGTTTTAGCTGTTTACTCCTTCTGCAAAAGCTTTGAAAGTAACAATAATGGTCAAAACGTGGTTGAGTGAATCAGGTTCTAAAACTAAACATCATCCTTCATACCATAATGATAGGGATGAAAAGGGTCATTTGCTTGATAGTAACAGTGAAAGTTAAAGCATTCTTCATACAGTCCGTTTTAGCTGTTTTCTCCTTCTGCAAAAGCTTTGAAAGTAACAATAATGGTCAAAACGTGGTTGAGTGATTCAGGTTCTAAAACTAATCCTAATCCATCATACCATGATGAAAATGGTGAAAAAGGTCATTTGCTTGATAGAAACAGTGTAAGCTAAAGGATTCTTTATACATTCCGTTTTAGCAGTTTTCTCCTTCTGCAAAAGCTTTGAAAGTAACTATAATGGTCAAAACGTGGTTGAGTGAATCAGGTTCTAAAACTAAACATGATCCTTCATACCATAATGATAGGGATTAAAAAAGGTCATTTGCTTGATAGAAACAGTTTAAGCTAAAGCAATCTTGATACAGTCCGTTTTAGCTGTTTACTGCTTCTGCAACAGCTTTGAAAGTAACAATAATGGTCAAAACGTGGTTGAGTGAATCAGGTTTTAAAACTAAACATCATCCTTTATACCATAATGATAGGGATGAAAAAAGGTCATTTGCTTGATAGTAACAGTGAAAGTTAAAACCATTCTTCATACAGTCCGTTTTAGCTGTTTACTCCTTCTGCAAAAGCTTTGAAAGTAACAATAATGGTCAAAACGTGGTTGAGTGAATCAGGTTCTAAAACTAAACATCATCCTTCATACCATAATGATAGGGATGAAAAGGGTCATTTGCTTGATAGTAACAGTGAAAGTTAAAGCATTCTTCATACAGTCCGTTTTAGCTGTTTTCTCCTTCTGCAAAAGCTTTGAAAGTAACAATAATGGTCAAAACGTGGTTGAGTGATTCAGGTTCTAAAACTAATCCTAATCCATCATACCATGATGAAAATGGTGAAAAAGGTCATTTGCTTGATAGAAACAGTGTAAGCTAAAGGATTCTTTATACATTCCGTTTTAGCAGTTTTCTCCTTCTGCAAAAGCTTTGAAAGTAACTATAATGGTCAAAACGTGGTTGAGTGAATCAGGTTCTAAAACTAAACATGATCCTTCATACCATAATGATAGGGATTAAAAAAGGTCATTTGCTTGATAGAAACAGTTTAAGCTAAAGCAATCTTGATACAGTCCGTTTTAGCTGTTTACTGCTTCTGCAACAGCTTTGAAAGTAACAATAATGGTCAAAACGTTGTTGAGTGAATCAGGTTCTAAAACTAAACATCATCCTTCATACCTTTATGATAGGGATGAAAAAAGGTAATTTGCTTGATAGAAACAGTGTAAGCTAAAGCATTCTTCATACAGTCCGTTTTAGCTGTTTTCTCCTTCTGCAAAAGCTTTGAAAGTAACAATAATGGTCAAAACGTTGTTGAGTGAATCAGGTTCTAAAACTAAACATCATCCTTCATACCATAATGATAGGGATTAAAAAAGGTCATTTGCTTGATAGAAACAGTTTAAGCTAAAGCAATCTTGATACAGTCCGTTTTAGCTGTTTACTCCTTCTGCAAAAGCTTTGAAAGTAACAATAATGGTCAAAACGTGGTTGAGTGAATCAGGTTTTAAAACTAAACATCATCCTTTATACCATAATGATAGGGATGAAAAAAGGTCATTTGCTTGATAGTAACAGTGAAAGTTAAAACCATTCTTCATACAGTCCGTTTTAGCTGTTTACTCCTTCTGCAAAAGCTTTGAAAGTAACAATAATGGTCAAAACGTGGTTGAGTGAATCAGGTTCTAAAACTAAACATCATCCTTCATACCATAATGATAGGGATGAAAAGGGTCATTTGCTTGATAGTAACAGTGAAAGTTAAAGCATTCTTCATACAGTCCGTTTTAGCTGTTTTCTCCTTCTGCAAAAGCTTTGAAAGTAACAATAATGGTCAAAACGTGGTTGAGTGAATCAGGTTCTAAAACTAATCCTAATCCATCATACCATGATGAAAATGGTGAAAAAGGTCATTTGCTTGATAGAAACAGTGTAAGCTAAAGGATTCTTTATACATTCCGTTTTAGCAGTTTTCTCCTTCTGCAAAAGCTTTGAAAGTAACTATAATGGTCAAAACGTGGTTGAGTGAATCAGGTTCTAAAACTAAACATGATCCTTCATACCATAATGATAGGGATTAAAAAAGGTCATTTGCTTGATAGAAACAGTTTAAGCTAAAGCAATCTTGATACAGTCCGTTTTAGCTGTTTACTGCTTCTGCAACAGCTTTGAAAGTAACAATAATGGTCAAAACGTTGTTGAGTGAATCAGGTTCTAAAACTAAACATCATCCTTCATACCTTAATGATAGGGATGAAAAAAGGTAATTTGCTTGATAGAAACAGTGTAAGCTAAAGCATTCTTCATACAGTTCGTTTTAGCTGTTTACTCCTTCTGCAAAAGCTTTGAAAGTAACAATAATGGTCAAAACGTGGTTGAGTGAATCAGGTTCTAAAACTAAACATCATCCTTCATACCATAATGATAGGGATGAAAAAGGGTCATTTGCTTGATAGTAACAGTGAAAGTTAAAGCATTCTTCATACAGTCCGTTTTAGCTGTTTACTCCTTCTGCAAAAGCTTTGAAAGTAACAATAATGGTCAAAACGTGGTTGAGTGAATCAGGTTCTAAAACTAATCCTAATCCATCATACCATGATGAAAATGGTGAAAAAGGTCATTTGCTTGATAGAAACAGTGTAAGCTAAAGGATTCTTTATACAGTCCGTTTTAGCAGTTTTCTCCTTCTGCAAAAGCTTTGAAAGTAACTATAATGGTCAAAACGTGGTTGAGTGAATCAGGTTCTAAAACTAAACATGATCCTTCATACCATAATGATAGGGATTAAAAAAGGTCATTTGCTTGATAGAAACAGTTTAAGCTAAAGCAATCTTGATACAGTCCGTTTTAGCTGTTTACTGCTTCTGCAACAGCTTTGAAAGTAACAATAATGGTCAAAACGTTGTTGAGTGAATCAGGTTCTAAAACTAAACATCATCCTTCATACCTTTATGATAGGGATGAAAAAAGGTAATTTGCTTGATAGAAACAGTGTAAGCTAAAGCATTCTTCATACAGTCCGTTTTAGCTGTTTTCTCCTTCTGCAAAAGCTTTGAAAGTAACAATAATGGTCAAAACGTTGTTGAGTGAATCAGGTTCTAAAACTAAACATCATCCTTCATACCATAATGATAGGGATTAAAAAAGGTCATTTGCTTGATAGAAACAGTTTAAGCTAAAGCAATCTTGATACAGTCCGTTTTAGCTGTTTACTCCTTCTGCAAAAGCTTTGAAAGTAACAATAATGGTCAAAACGTGGTTGAGTGAATCAGGTTTTAAAACTAAACATCATCCTTTATACCATAATGATAGGGATGAAAAAAGGTCATTTGCTTGATAGTAACAGTGAAAGTTAAAACCATTCTTCATACAGTCCGTTTTAGCTGTTTACTCCTTCTGCAAAAGCTTTGAAAGTAACAATAATGGTCAAAACGTGGTTGAGTGAATCAGGTTCTAAAACTAAACATCATCCTTCATACCATAATGATAGGGATGAAAAGGGTCATTTGCTTGATAGTAACAGTGAAAGTTAAAGCATTCTTCATACAGTCCGTTTTAGCTGTTTTCTCCTTCTGCAAAAGCTTTGAAAGTAACAATAATGGTCAAAACGTGGTTGAGTGAATCAGGTTCTAAAACTAATCCTAATCCATCATACCATGATGAAAATGGTGAAAAAGGTCATTTGCTTGATAGAAACAGTGTAAGCTAAAGGATTCTTTATACAGTCCGTTTTAGCAGTTTTCTCCTTCTGCAAAAGCTTTGAAAGTAACTATAATGGTCAAAACGTGGTTGAGTGAATCAGGTTCTAAAACTAAACATGATCCTTCATACCATAATGATAGGGATTAAAAAAGGTCATTTGCTTGATAGAAACAGTTTAAGCTAAAGCAATCTTGATACAGTCCGTTTTAGCTGTTTACTGCTTCTGCAACAGCTTTGAAAGTAACAATAATGGTCAAAACGTTGTTAAGTGAATCAGGTTCTAAAACTAAACATCATCCTTCATACCTTTATGATAGGGATGAAAAAAGGTAATTTGCTTGATAGAAACAGTGTAAGCTAAAGCATTCTTCATACAGTCCGTTTTAGCTGTTTTCTCCTTCTGCAAAAGCTTTGAAAGTAACAATAATGGTCAAAACGTTGTTGAGTGAATCAGGTTCTAAAACTAAACATCATCCTTCATACCATAATGATAGGGATTAAAAAAGGTCATTTGCTTGATAGAAACAGTTTAAGCTAAAGCAATCTTGATACAGTCCGTTTTAGCTGTTTACTCCTTCTGCAAAAGCTTTGAAAGTAACAATAATGGTCAAAACGTGGTTGAGTGAATCAGGTTTTAAAACTAAACATCATCCTTTATACCATAATGATAGGGATGAAAAAAGGTCATTTGCTTGATGGTAACAGTGAAAGTTAAAACCATTCTTCATACAGTCCGTTTTAGCTGTTTACTCCTTCTGCAAAAGCTTTGAAAGTAACAATAATGGTCAAAACGTGGTTGAGTGAATCAGGTTCTAAAACTAAACATCATCCTTCATACCATAATGATAGGGATGAAAAGGGTCATTTGCTTGATAGTAACAGTGAAAGTTAAAGCATTCTTCATACAGTCCGTTTTAGCTGTTTTCTCCTTCTGCAAAAGCTTTGAAAGTAACAATAATGGTCAAAACGTGGTTGAGTGATTCAGGTTCTAAAACTAATCCTAATCCATCATACCATGATGAAAATGGTGAAAAAGGTCATTTGCTTGATAGAAACAGTGTAAGCTAAAGGATTCTTTATACATTCCGTTTTAGCAGTTTTCTCCTTCTGCAAAAGCTTTGAAAGTAACTATAATGGTCAAAACGTGGTTGAGTGAATCAGGTTCTAAAACTAAACATGATCCTTCATACCATAATGATAGGGATTAAAAAAGGTCATTTGCTTGATAGAAACAGTTTAAGCTAAAGCAATCTTGATACAGTCCGTTTTAGCTGTTTACTGCTTCTGCAACAGCTTTGAAAGTAACAATAATGGTCAAAACGTGGTTGAGTGAATCAGGTTCTAAAACTAAACATCATCCTTCATACCATAATGATAGGGATGAAAAAGGGTCATTTGCTTGATAGTAACAGTGAAAGTTAAAACCATTCTTCATACACTCCGTTTTAGCTGTTTACTGCTTCTGCAACAGCTTTGAAAGTAACAATAATGGTCAAAACGTTGTTGAGTGAATCAGGTTCTAAAACTAAACATCATCCTTCATACCTTTATGATAGGGATGAAAAAAGGTAATTTGCTTGATAGAAACAGTGTAAGCTAAAGCATTCTTCATACAGTCCGTTTTAGCTGTTTTCTCCTTCTGCAAAAGCTTTGAAAGTAACAATAATGGTCAAAACGTTGTTGAGTGAATCAGGTTCTAAAACTAAACATCATCCTTCATACCATAATGATAGGGATGAAAAGGGTCATTTGCTTGATAGTAACAGTGAAAGTTAAAGCATTCTTCATACAGTCCGTTTTAGCTGTTTTCTCCTTCTGCAAAAGCTTTGAAAGTAACAATAATGGTCAAAACGTGGTTGAGTGAATCAGGTTCTAAAACTAATCCTAATCCATCATACCATGATGAAAATGGTGAAAAAGGTCATTTGCTTGATAGAAACAGTGTAAGCTAAAGGATTCTTTATACATTCCGTTTTAGCAGTTTTCTCCTTCTGCAAAAGCTTTGAAAGTAACTATAATGGTCAAAACGTGGTTGAGTGAATCAGGTTCTAAAACTAAACATGATCCTTCATACCATAATGATAGGGATTAAAAAAGGTCATTTGCTTGATAGAAACAGTTTAAGCTAAAGCAATCTTGATACAGTCCGTTTTAGCTGTTTACTGCTTCTGCAACAGCTTTGAAAGTAACAATAATGGTCAAAACGTTGTTGAGTGAATCAGGTTCTAAAACTAAACATCATCCTTCATACCTTAATGATAGGGATGAAAAAAGGTAATTTGCTTGATAGAAACAGTGTAAGCTAAAGCATTCTTCATACAGTTCGTTTTAGCTGTTTACTCCTTCTGCAAAAGCTTTGAAAGTAACAATAATGGTCAAAACGTGGTTGAGTGAATCAGGTTCTAAAACTAAACATCATCCTTCATACCATAATGATAGGGATGAAAAAGGGTCATTTGCTTGATAGTAACAGTGAAAGTTAAAGCATTCTTCATACAGTCCGTTTTAGCTGTTTACTCCTTCTGCAAAAGCTTTGAAAGTAACAATAATGGTCAAAACGTGGTTGAGTGAATCAGGTTCTAAAACTAATCCTAATCCATCATACCATGATGAAAATGGTGAAAAAGGTCATTTGCTTGATAGAAACAGTGTAAGCTAAAGGATTCTTTATACAGTCCGTTTTAGCAGTTTTCTCCTTCTGCAAAAGCTTTGAAAGTAACTATAATGGTCAAAACGTGGTTGAGTGAATCAGGTTCTAAAACTAAACATGATCCTTCATACCATAATGATAGGGATTAAAAAAGGTCATTTGCTTGATAGAAACAGTTTAAGCTAAAGCAATCTTGATACAGTCCGTTTTAGCTGTTTACTGCTTCTGCAACAGCTTTGAAAGTAACAATAATGGTCAAAACGTTGTTGAGTGAATCAGGTTCTAAAACTAAACATCATCCTTCATACCTTTATGATAGGGATGAAAAAAGGTAATTTGCTTGATAGAAACAGTGTAAGCTAAAGCATTCTTCATACAGTCCGTTTTAGCTGTTTTCTCCTTCTGCAAAAGCTTTGAAAGTAACAATAATGGTCAAAACGTTGTTGAGTGAATCAGGTTCTAAAACTAAACATCATCCTTCATACCATAATGATAGGGATTAAAAAAGGTCATTTGCTTGATAGAAACAGTTTAAGCTAAAGCAATCTTGATACAGTCCGTTTTAGCTGTTTACTCCTTCTGCAAAAGCTTTGAAAGTAACAATAATGGTCAAAACGTGGTTGAGTGAATCAGGTTTTAAAACTAAACATCATCCTTTATACCATAATGATAGGGATGAAAAAAGGTCATTTGCTTGATAGTAACAGTGAAAGTTAAAACCATTCTTCATACAGTCCGTTTTAGCTGTTTACTCCTTCTGCAAAAGCTTTGAAAGTAACAATAATGGTCAAAACGTGGTTGAGTGAATCAGGTTCTAAAACTAAACATCATCCTTCATACCATAATGATAGGGATGAAAAGGGTCATTTGCTTGATAGTAACAGTGAAAGTTAAAGCATTCTTCATACAGTCCGTTTTAGCTGTTTTCTCCTTCTGCAAAAGCTTTGAAAGTAACAATAATGGTCAAAACGTGGTTGAGTGAATCAGGTTCTAAAACTAATCCTAATCCATCATACCATGATGAAAATGGTGAAAAAGGTCATTTGCTTGATAGAAACAGTGTAAGCTAAAGGATTCTTTATACAGTCCGTTTTAGCAGTTTTCTCCTTCTGCAAAAGCTTTGAAAGTAACTATAATGGTCAAAACGTGGTTGAGTGAATCAGGTTCTAAAACTAAACATGATCCTTCATACCATAATGATAGGGATTAAAAAAGGTCATTTGCTTGATAGAAACAGTTTAAGCTAAAGCAATCTTGATACAGTCCGTTTTAGCTGTTTACTGCTTCTGCAACAGCTTTGAAAGTAACAATAATGGTCAAAACGTTGTTAAGTGAATCAGGTTCTAAAACTAAACATCATCCTTCATACCTTTATGATAGGGATGAAAAAAGGTAATTTGCTTGATAGAAACAGTGTAAGCTAAAGCATTCTTCATACAGTCCGTTTTAGCTGTTTTCTCCTTCTGCAAAAGCTTTGAAAGTAACAATAATGGTCAAAACGTTGTTGAGTGAATCAGGTTCTAAAACTAAACATCATCCTTCATACCATAATGATAGGGATTAAAAAAGGTCATTTGCTTGATAGAAACAGTTTAAGCTAAAGCAATCTTGATACAGTCCGTTTTAGCTGTTTACTCCTTCTGCAAAAGCTTTGAAAGTAACAATAATGGTCAAAACGTGGTTGAGTGAATCAGGTTTTAAAACTAAACATCATCCTTTATACCATAATGATAGGGATGAAAAAAGGTCATTTGCTTGATGGTAACAGTGAAAGTTAAAACCATTCTTCATACAGTCCGTTTTAGCTGTTTACTCCTTCTGCAAAAGCTTTGAAAGTAACAATAATGGTCAAAACGTGGTTGAGTGAATCAGGTTCTAAAACTAAACATCATCCTTCATACCATAATGATAGGGATGAAAAGGGTCATTTGCTTGATAGTAACAGTGAAAGTTAAAGCATTCTTCATACAGTCCGTTTTAGCTGTTTTCTCCTTCTGCAAAAGCTTTGAAAGTAACAATAATGGTCAAAACGTGGTTGAGTGATTCAGGTTCTAAAACTAATCCTAATCCATCATACCATGATGAAAATGGTGAAAAAGGTCATTTGCTTGATAGAAACAGTGTAAGCTAAAGGATTCTTTATACATTCCGTTTTAGCAGTTTTCTCCTTCTGCAAAAGCTTTGAAAGTAACTATAATGGTCAAAACGTGGTTGAGTGAATCAGGTTCTAAAACTAAACATGATCCTTCATACCATAATGATAGGGATTAAAAAAGGTCATTTGCTTGATAGAAACAGTTTAAGCTAAAGCAATCTTGATACAGTCCGTTTTAGCTGTTTACTGCTTCTGCAACAGCTTTGAAAGTAACAATAATGGTCAAAACGTTGTTGAGTGAATCAGGTTCTAAAACTAAACATCATCCTTCATACCTTTATGATAGGGATGAAAAAAGGTAATTTGCTTGATAGAAACAGTGTAAGCTAAAGCATTCTTCATACAGTCCGTTTTAGCTGTTTTCTCCTTCTGCAAAAGCTTTGAAAGTAACAATAATGGTCAAAACGTTGTTGAGTGAATCAGGTTCTAAAACTAAACATCATCCTTCATACCATAATGATAGGGATTAAAAAAGGTCATTTGCTTGATAGAAACAGTTTAAGCTAAAGCAATCTTGATACAGTCCGTTTTAGCTGTTTACTCCTTCTGCAAAAGCTTTGAAAGTAACAATAATGGTCAAAACGTGGTTGAGTGAATCAGGTTTTAAAACTAAACATCATCCTTTATACCATAATGATAGGGATGAAAAAAGGTCATTTGCTTGATAGTAACAGTGAAAGTTAAAACCATTCTTCATACAGTCCGTTTTAGCTGTTTACTCCTTCTGCAAAAGCTTTGAAAGTAACAATAATGGTCAAAACGTGGTTGAGTGAATCAGGTTCTAAAACTAAACATCATCCTTCATACCATAATGATAGGGATGAAAAGGGTCATTTGCTTGATAGTAACAGTGAAAGTTAAAGCATTCTTCATACAGTCCGTTTTAGCTGTTTTCTCCTTCTGCAAAAGCTTTGAAAGTAACAATAATGGTCAAAACGTGGTTGAGTGAATCAGGTTCTAAAACTAATCCTAATCCATCATACCATGATGAAAATGGTGAAAAAGGTAATTTGCTTGATAGAAACAGTGTAAGCTAAAGGATTCTTTATACAGTCCGTTTTAGCAGTTTTCTCCTTCTGCAAAAGCTTTGAAAGTAACTATAATGGTCAAAACGTGGTTGAGTGAATCAGGTTCTAAAACTAAACATGATCCTTCATACCATAATGATAGGGATTAAAAAAGGTCATTTGCTTGATAGAAACAGTTTAAGCTAAAGCAATCTTGATACAGTCCGTTTTAGCTGTTTACTGCTTCTGCAACAGCTTTGAAAGTAACAATAATGGTCAAAACGTTGTTGAGTGAATCAGGTTCTAAAACTAAACATCATCCTTCATACCTTTATGATAGGGATGAAAAAAGGTAATTTGCTTGATAGAAACAGTGTAAGCTAAAGCATTCTTCATACAGTCCGTTTTAGCTGTTTTCTCCTTCTGCAAAAGCTTTGAAAGTAACAATAATGGTCAAAACGTTGTTGAGTGAATCAGGTTCTAAAACTAAACATCATCCTTCATACCATAATGATAGGGATTAAAAAAGGTCATTTGCTTGATAGAAACAGTTTAAGCTAAAGCAATCTTGATACAGTCCGTTTTAGCTGTTTACTCCTTCTGCAAAAGCTTTGAAAGTAACAATAATGGTCAAAACGTGGTTGAGTGAATCAGGTTTTAAAACTAAACATCATCCTTTATACCATAATGATAGGGATGAAAAAAGGTCATTTGCTTGATGGTAACAGTGAAAGTTAAAACCATTCTTCATACAGTCCGTTTTAGCTGTTTACTCCTTCTGCAAAAGCTTTGAAAGTAACAATAATGGTCAAAACGTGGTTGAGTGAATCAGGTTCTAAAACTAAACATCATCCTTCATACCATAATGATAGGGATGAAAAGGGTCATTTGCTTGATAGTAACAGTGAAAGTTAAAGCATTCTTCATACAGTCCGTTTTAGCTGTTTTCTCCTTCTGCAAAAGCTTTGAAAGTAACAATAATGGTCAAAACGTGGTTGAGTGATTCAGGTTCTAAAACTAATCCTAATCCATCATACCATGATGAAAATGGTGAAAAAGGTCATTTGCTTGATAGAAACAGTGTAAGCTAAAGGATTCTTTATACATTCCGTTTTAGCAGTTTTCTCCTTCTGCAAAAGCTTTGAAAGTAACTATAATGGTCAAAACGTGGTTGAGTGAATCAGGTTCTAAAACTAAACATGATCCTTCATACCATAATGATAGGGATTAAAAAAGGTCATTTGCTTGATAGAAACAGTTTAAGCTAAAGCAATCTTGATACAGTCCGTTTTAGCTGTTTACTGCTTCTGCAACAGCTTTGAAAGTAACAATAATGGTCAAAACGTGGTTGAGTGAATCAGGTTTTAAAACTAAACATCATCCTTTATACCATAATGATAGGGATGAAAAAAGGTCATTTGCTTGATAGTAACAGTGAAAGTTAAAACCATTCTTCATACAGTCCGTTTTAGCTGTTTACTCCTTCTGCAAAAGCTTTGAAAGTAACAATAATGGTCAAAACGTGGTTGAGTGAATCAGGTTCTAAAACTAAACATCATCCTTCATACCATAATGATAGGGATGAAAAGGGTCATTTGCTTGATAGTAACAGTGAAAGTTAAAGCATTCTTCATACAGTCCGTTTTAGCTGTTTTCTCCTTCTGCAAAAGCTTTGAAAGTAACAATAATGGTCAAAACGTGGTTGAGTGATTCAGGTTCTAAAACTAATCCTAATCCATCATACCATGATGAAAATGGTGAAAAAGGTCATTTGCTTGATAGAAACAGTGTAAGCTAAAGGATTCTTTATACATTCCGTTTTAGCAGTTTTCTCCTTCTGCAAAAGCTTTGAAAGTAACTATAATGGTCAAAACGTGGTTGAGTGAATCAGGTTCTAAAACTAAACATGATCCTTCATACCATAATGATAGGGATTAAAAAAGGTCATTTGCTTGATAGAAACAGTTTAAGCTAAAGCAATCTTGATACAGTCCGTTTTAGCTGTTTACTGCTTCTGCAACAGCTTTGAAAGTAACAATAATGGTCAAAACGTGGTTGAGTGAATCAGGTTTTAAAACTAAACATCATCCTTTATACCATAATGATAGGGATGAAAAAAGGTCATTTGCTTGATAGTAACAGTGAAAGTTAAAACCATTCTTCATACAGTCCGTTTTAGCTGTTTACTCCTTCTGCAAAAGCTTTGAAAGTAACAATAATGGTCAAAACGTGGTTGAGTGAATCAGGTTCTAAAACTAAACATCATCCTTCATACCATAATGATAGGGATGAAAAAGGGTCATTTGCTTGATAGTAACAGTGAAAGTTAAAGCATTCTTCATACAGTCCGTTTTAGCTGTTTTCTCCTTCTGCAAAAGCTTTGAAAGTAACAATAATGGTCAAAACGTGGTTGAGTGAATCAGGTTCTAAAACTAATCCTAATCCATCATACCATGATGAAAATGGTGAAAAAGGTCATTTGCCTGATAGAAACAGTGTAAGCTAAAGGATTCTTTATACATTCCGTTTTAGCAGTTTTCTCCTTCTGCAAAAGCTTTGAAAGTAACTATAATGGTCAAAACGTGGTTGAGTGAATCAGGTTCTAAAACTAAACATGATCCTTCATACCATAATGATAGGGATTAAAAAAGGTCATTTGCTTGATAGAAACAGTTTAAGCTAAAGCAATCTTGATACAGTCCGTTTTAGCTGTTTACTGCTTCTGCAACAGCTTTGAAAGTAACAATAATGGTCAAAACGTTGTTGAGTGAATCAGGTTCTAAAACTAAACATCATCCTTCATACCTTAATGATAGGGATGAAAAAAGGTAATTTGCTTGATAGAAACAGTGTAAGCTAAAGCATTCTTCATACAGTTCGTTTTAGCTGTTTACTCCTTCTGCAAAAGCTTTGAAAGTAACAATAATGGTCAAAACGTGGTTGAGTGAATCAGGTTCTAAAACTAAACATCATCCTTCATACCATAATGATAGGGATGAAAAAGGGTCATTTGCTTGATAGTAACAGTGAAAGTTAAAGCATTCTTCATACAGTCCGTTTTAGCTGTTTTCTCCTTCTGCAAAAGCTTTGAAAGTAACAATAATGGTCAAAACGTGGTTGAGTGAATCAGGTTCTAAAACTAATCCTAATCCATCATACCATGATGAAAATGGTGAAAAAGGTCATTTGCTTGATAGAAACAGTGTAAGCTAAAGGATTCTTTATACAGTCCGTTTTAGCAGTTTTCTCCTTCTGCAAAAGCTTTGAAAGTAACTATAATGGTCAAAACGTGGTTGAGTGAATCAGGTTCTAAAACTAAACATGATCCTTCATACCATAATGATAGGGATTAAAAAAGGTCATTTGCTTGATAGAAACAGTTTAAGCTAAAGCAATCTTGATACAGTCCGTTTTAGCTGTTTACTGCTTCTGCAACAGCTTTGAAAGTAACAATAATGGTCAAAACGTGGTTGAGTGAATCAGGTTTTAAAACTAAACATCATCCTTTATACCATAATGATAGGGATGAAAAAAGGTCATTTGCTTGATAGTAACAGTGAAAGTTAAAACCATTCTTCATACAGTTCGTTTTAGCTGTTTACTCCTTCTGCAAAAGCTTTGAAAGTAACAATAATGGTCAAAACGTGGTTGAGTGAATCAGGTTCTAAAACTAAACATCATCCTTCATACCATAATGATAGGGATGAAAAAGGGTCATTTGCTTGATAGTAACAGTGAAAGTTAAAGCATTCTTCATACAGTCCGTTTTAGCTGTTTTCTCCTTCTGCAAAAGCTTTGAAAGTAACAATAATGGTCAAAACGTGGTTGAGTGAATCAGGTTCTAAAACGAATCCTAATCCATCATACCATGATGAAAATGGTGAAAAAGGTCATTTGCTTGATAGAAACAGTGTAAGCTAAAGGATTCTTTATACATTCCGTTTTAGCAGTTTTCTCCTTCTGCAAAAGCTTTGAAAGTAACTATAATGGTCAAAACGTGGTTGAGTGAATCAGGTTCTAAAACTAAACATGATCCTTCATACCATAATGATAGGGATTAAAAAAGGTCATTTGCTTGATAGAAACAGTTTAAGCTAAAGCAATCTTGATACAGTCCGTTTTAGCTGTTTACTGCTTCTGCAACAGCTTTGAAAGTAACAATAATGGTCAAAACGTTGTTGAGTGAATCAGGTTCTAAAACTAAACATCATCCTTCATACCTTAATGATAGGGATGAAAAAAGGTAATTTGCTTGATAGAAACAGTGTAAGCTAAAGCATTCTTCATACAGTTCGTTTTAGCTGTTTACTCCTTCTGCAAAAGCTTTGAAAGTAACAATAATGGTCAAAACGTGGTTGAGTGAATCAGGTTCTAAAACTAAACATCATCCTTCATACCATAATGATAGGGATGAAAAAGGGTCATTTGCTTGATAGTAACAGTGAAAGTTAAAGCATTCTTCATACAGTCCGTTTTAGCTGTTTTCTCCTTCTGCAAAAGCTTTGAAAGTAACAATAATGGTCAAAACGTGGTTGAGTGAATCAGGTTCTAAAACTAATCCTAATCCATCATACCATGATGAAAATGGTGAAAAAGGTCATTTGCTTGATAGAAACAGTGTAAGCTAAAGGATTCTTTATACAGTCCGTTTTAGCAGTTTTCTCCTTCTGCAAAAGCTTTGAAAGTAACTATAATGGTCAAAACGTGGTTGAGTGAATCAGGTTCTAAAACTAAACATGATCCTTCATACCATAATGATAGGGATTAAAAAAGGTCATTTGCTTGATAGAAACAGTTTAAGCTAAAGCAATCTTGATACAGTCCGTTTTAGCTGTTTACTGCTTCTGCAACAGCTTTGAAAGTAACAATAATGGTCAAAACGTGGTTGAGTGAATCAGGTTTTAAAACTAAACATCATCCTTTATACCATAATGATAGGGATGAAAAAAGGTCATTTGCTTGATAGTAACAGTGAAAGTTAAAACCATTCTTCATACAGTTCGTTTTAGCTGTTTACTCCTTCTGCAAAAGCTTTGAAAGTAACAATAATGGTCAAAACGTGGTTGAGTGAATCAGGTTCTAAAACTAAACATCATCCTTCATACCATAATGATAGGGATGAAAAAGGGTCATTTGCTTGATAGTAACAGTGAAAGTTAAAGCATTCTTCATACAGTCCGTTTTAGCTGTTTTCTCCTTCTGCAAAAGCTTTGAAAGTAACAATAATGGTCAAAACGTGGTTGAGTGAATCAGGTTCTAAAACTAATCCTAATCCATCATACCATGATGAAAATGGTGAAAAAGGTCATTTGCTTGATAGAAACAGTGTAAGCTAAAGGATTCTTTATACATTCCGTTTTAGCAGTTTTCTCCTTCTGCAAAAGCTTTGAAAGTAACTATAATGGTCAAAACGTGGTTGAGTGAATCAGGTTCTAAAACTAAACATGATCCTTCATACCATAATGATAGGGATTAAAAAAGGTCATTTGCTTGATAGAAACAGTTTAAGCTAAAGCAATCTTGATACAGTCCGTTTTAGCTGTTTACTGCTTCTGCAAAAGCTTTGAAAGTAACAATAATGGTCAAAACGTGGTTGAGTGAATCAGGTTCTAAAACTAAACATTATCCTTCATACCATAATGATAGGGATTAAAAAAGGTCATTTGCTTGATAGAAACAGTTTAAGCTAAAGCAATCTTGATACAGTCCGTTTTAGCTGTTTACTCCTTCTGCAAAAGCTTTGAAAGTAACAATAATGGTCAAAACGTGGTTGAGTGAATCAGGTTTTAAAACTAAACATCATCCTTTATACCATAATGATAGGGATGAAAAAAGGTCATTTGCTTGATAGTAACAGTGAAAGTTAAAACCATTCTTCATACAGTCCGTTTTAGCTGTTTACTCCTTCTGCAAAAGCTTTGAAAGTAACAATAATGGTCAAAACGTGGTTGAGTGAATCAGGTTCTAAAACTAAACATTATCCTTCATACCATAATGATAGGGATTAAAAAAGGTCATTTGCTTGATAGAAACAGTTTAAGCTAAAGCAATCTTGATACAGTCCGTTTTAGCTGTTTACTCCTTCTGCAAAAGCTTTGAAAGTAACAATAATGGTCAAAACGTGGTTGAGTGAATCAGGTTTTAAAACTAAACATCATCCTTTATACCATAATGATAGGGATGAAAAAAGGTCATTTGCTTGATAGTAACAGTGAAAGTTAAAACCATTCTTCATACAGTCCGTTTTAGCTGTTTACTCCTTCTGCAAAAGCTTTGAAAGTAACAATAATGGTCAAAACGTGGTTGAGTGAATCAGGTTCTAAAACTAAACATCATCCTTCATACCTTAATGATAGGGATGAAAAAAGGTAATTTGCTTGATAGAAACAGTGTAAGCTAAAGCATTCTTCATACAGTTCGTTTTAGCTGTTTACTCCTTCTGCAAAAGCTTTGAAAGTAACAATAATGGTCAAAACGTGGTTGAGTGAATCAGGTTCTAAAACTAAACATTATCCTTCATACCATAATGATAGGGATTAAAAAAGGTCATTTGCTTGATAGAAACAGTTTAAGCTAAAGCAATCTTGATACAGTCCGTTTTAGCTGTTTACTCCTTCTGCAAAAGCTTTGAAAGTAACAATAATGGTCAAAACGTGGTTGAGTGAATCAGGTTTTAAAACTAAACATCATCCTTTATACCATAATGATAGGGATGAAAAAAGGTCATTTGCTTGATAGAAACAGTTTAAGCTAAAGCAATCTTGATACAGTCCGTTTTAGCTGTTTACTCCTTCTGCAAAAGCTTTGAAAGTAACAATAATGGTCAAAACGTGGTTGAGTGAATCAGGTTTTAAAACTAAACATCATCCTTTATACCATAATGATAGGGATGAAAAAAGGTCATTTGCTTGATGGTAACAGTGAAAGTTAAAACCATTCTTCATACAGTCCGTTTTAGCTGTTTACTCCTTCTGCAAAAGCTTTGAAAGTAACAATAATGGTCAAAACGTGGTTGAGTGAATCAGGTTCTAAAACTAAACATCATCCTTCATACCATAATGATAGGGATGAAAAGGGTCATTTGCTTGATAGTAACAGTGAAAGTTAAAGCATTCTTCATACAGTCCGTTTTAGCTGTTTTCTCCTTCTGCAAAAGCTTTGAAAGTAACAATAATGGTCAAAACGTGGTTGAGTGATTCAGGTTCTAAAACTAATCCTAATCCATCATACCATGATGAAAATGGTGAAAAAGGTCATTTGCTTGATAGAAACAGTGTAAGCTAAAGGATTCTTTATACATTCCGTTTTAGCAGTTTTCTCCTTCTGCAAAAGCTTTGAAAGTAACTATAATGGTCAAAACGTGGTTGAGTGAATCAGGTTCTAAAACTAAACATGATCCTTCATACCATAATGATAGGGATTAAAAAAGGTCATTTGCTTGATAGAAACAGTTTAAGCTAAAGCAATCTTGATACAGTCCGTTTTAGCTGTTTACTGCTTCTGCAACAGCTTTGAAAGTAACAATAATGGTCAAAACGTGGTTGAGTGAATCAGGTTTTAAAACTAAACATCATCCTTTATACCATAATGATAGGGATGAAAAAAGGTCATTTGCTTGATAGTAACAGTGAAAGTTAAAACCATTCTTCATACAGTCCGTTTTAGCTGTTTACTCCTTCTGCAAAAGCTTTGAAAGTAACAATAATGGTCAAAACGTGGTTGAGTGAATCAGGTTCTAAAACTAAACATCATCCTTCATACCATAATGATAGGGATGAAAAAGGGTCATTTGCTTGATAGTAACAGTGAAAGTTAAAGCATTCTTCATACAGTCCGTTTTAGCTGTTTTCTCCTTCTGCAAAAGCTTTGAAAGTAACAATAATGGTCAAAACGTGGTTGAGTGAATCAGGTTCTAAAACTAATCCTAATCCATCATACCATGATGAAAATGGTGAAAAAGGTCATTTGCCTGATAGAAACAGTGTAAGCTAAAGGATTCTTTATACATTCCGTTTTAGCAGTTTTCTCCTTCTGCAAAAGCTTTGAAAGTAACTATAATGGTCAAAACGTGGTTGAGTGAATCAGGTTCTAAAACTAAACATGATCCTTCATACCATAATGATAGGGATTAAAAAAGGTCATTTGCTTGATAGAAACAGTTTAAGCTAAAGCAATCTTGATACAGTCCGTTTTAGCTGTTTACTGCTTCTGCAACAGCTTTGAAAGTAACAATAATGGTCAAAACGTTGTTGAGTGAATCAGGTTCTAAAACTAAACATCATCCTTCATACCTTTATGATAGGGATGAAAAAAGGTAATTTGCTTGATAGAAACAGTGTAAGCTAAAGCATTCTTCATACAGTCCGTTTTAGCTGTTTTCTCCTTCTGCAAAAGCTTTGAAAGTAACAATAATGGTCAAAACGTTGTTGAGTGAATCAGGTTCTAAAACTAAACATCATCCTTCATACCATAATGATAGGGATTAAAAAAGGTAATTTGCTTGATAGAAACAGTGTAAGCTAAAGGATTCTTTATACATTCCGTTTTAGCAGTTTTCTCCTTCTGCAAAAGCTTTGAAAGTAACTATAATGGTCAAAACGTGGTTGAGTGAATCAGGTTCTAAAACTAAACATGATCCTTCATACCATAATGATAGGGATTAAAAAAGGTCATTTGCTTGATAGAAACAGTTTAAGCTAAAGCAATCTTGATACAGTCCGTTTTAGCTGTTTACTGCTTCTGCAACAGCTTTGAAAGTAACAATAATGGTCAAAACGTTGTTGAGTGAATCAGGTTCTAAAACTAAACATCATCCTTCATACCTTTATGATAGGGATGAAAAAAGGTAATTTGCTTGATAGAAACAGTGTAAGCTAAAGCATTCTTCATACAGTCCGTTTTAGCTGTTTTCTCCTTCTGCAAAAGCTTTGAAAGTAACAATAATGGTCAAAACGTTGTTGAGTGAATCAGGTTCTAAAACTAAACATCATCCTTCATACCTTTATGATAGGGATGAAAAAAGGTAATTTGCTTGATAGAAACAGTGTAAGCTAAAGCATTCTTCATACAGTCCGTTTTAGCTGTTTTCTCCTTCTGCAAAAGCTTTGAAAGTAACAATAATGGTCAAAACGTTGTTGAGTGAATCAGGTTCTAAAACTAAACATCATCCTTCATACCATAATGATAGGGATTAAAAAAGGTCATTTGCTTGATAGAAACAGTTTAAGCTAAAGCAATCTTGATACAGTCCGTTTTAGCTGTTTACTCCTTCTGCAAAAGCTTTGAAAGTAACAATAATGGTCAAAACGTGGTTGAGTGAATCAGGTTTTAAAACTAAACATCATCCTTTATACCATAATGATAGGGATGAAAAAAGGTCATTTGCTTGATGGTAACAGTGAAAGTTAAAACCATTCTTCATACAGTCCGTTTTAGCTGTTTACTCCTTCTGCAAAAGCTTTGAAAGTAACAATAATGGTCAAAACGTGGTTGAGTGAATCAGGTTCTAAAACTAAACATCATCCTTCATACCATAATGATAGGGATGAAAAGGGTCATTTGCTTGATAGTAACAGTGAAAGTTAAAGCATTCTTCATACAGTCCGTTTTAGCTGTTTTCTCCTTCTGCAAAAGCTTTGAAAGTAACAATAATGGTCAAAACGTGGTTGAGTGAATCAGGTTCTAAAACTAATCCTAATCCATCATACCATGATGAAAATGGTGAAAAAGGTAATTTGCTTGATAGAAACAGTGTAAGCTAAAGGATTCTTTATACAGTCCGTTTTAGCAGTTTTCTCCTTCTGCAAAAGCTTTGAAAGTAACTATAATGGTCAAAACGTGGTTGAGTGAATCAGGTTCTAAAACTAAACATGATCCTTCATACCATAATGATAGGGATTAAAAAAGGTCATTTGCTTGATAGAAACAGTTTAAGCTAAAGCAATCTTGATACAGTCCGTTTTAGCTGTTTACTGCTTCTGCAACAGCTTTGAAAGTAACAATAATGGTCAAAACGTTGTTGAGTGAATCAGGTTCTAAAACTAAACATCATCCTTCATACCTTTATGATAGGGATGAAAAAAGGTAATTTGCTTGATAGAAACAGTGTAAGCTAAAGCATTCTTCATACAGTCCGTTTTAGCTGTTTTCTCCTTCTGCAAAAGCTTTGAAAGTAACAATAATGGTCAAAACGTTGTTGAGTGAATCAGGTTCTAAAACTAAACATCATCCTTCATACCATAATGATAGGGATTAAAAAAGGTCATTTGCTTGATAGAAACAGTTTAAGCTAAAGCAATCTTGATACAGTCCGTTTTAGCTGTTTACTCCTTCTGCAAAAGCTTTGAAAGTAACAATAATGGTCAAAACGTGGTTGAGTGAATCAGGTTTTAAAACTAAACATCATCCTTTATACCATAATGATAGGGATGAAAAAAGGTCATTTGCTTGATGGTAACAGTGAAAGTTAAAACCATTCTTCATACAGTCCGTTTTAGCTGTTTACTCCTTCTGCAAAAGCTTTGAAAGTAACAATAATGGTCAAAACGTGGTTGAGTGAATCAGGTTCTAAAACTAAACATCATCCTTCATACCATAATGATAGGGATGAAAAGGGTCATTTGCTTGATAGTAACAGTGAAAGTTAAAGCATTCTTCATACAGTCCGTTTTAGCTGTTTTCTCCTTCTGCAAAAGCTTTGAAAGTAACAATAATGGTCAAAACGTGGTTGAGTGATTCAGGTTCTAAAACTAATCCTAATCCATCATACCATGATGAAAATGGTGAAAAAGGTCATTTGCTTGATAGAAACAGTGTAAGCTAAAGGATTCTTTATACATTCCGTTTTAGCAGTTTTCTCCTTCTGCAAAAGCTTTGAAAGTAACTATAATGGTCAAAACGTGGTTGAGTGAATCAGGTTCTAAAACTAAACATGATCCTTCATACCATAATGATAGGGATTAAAAAAGGTCATTTGCTTGATAGAAACAGTTTAAGCTAAAGCAATCTTGATACAGTCCGTTTTAGCTGTTTACTGCTTCTGCAACAGCTTTGAAAGTAACAATAATGGTCAAAACGTGGTTGAGTGAATCAGGTTTTAAAACTAAACATCATCCTTTATACCATAATGATAGGGATGAAAAAAGGTCATTTGCTTGATAGTAACAGTGAAAGTTAAAACCATTCTTCATACAGTCCGTTTTAGCTGTTTACTCCTTCTGCAAAAGCTTTGAAAGTAACAATAATGGTCAAAACGTGGTTGAGTGAATCAGGTTCTAAAACTAAACATCATCCTTCATACCATAATGATAGGGATGAAAAGGGTCATTTGCTTGATAGTAACAGTGAAAGTTAAAGCATTCTTCATACAGTCCGTTTTAGCTGTTTTCTCCTTCTGCAAAAGCTTTGAAAGTAACAATAATGGTCAAAACGTGGTTGAGTGATTCAGGTTCTAAAACTAATCCTAATCCATCATACCATGATGAAAATGGTGAAAAAGGTCATTTGCTTGATAGAAACAGTGTAAGCTAAAGGATTCTTTATACATTCCGTTTTAGCAGTTTTCTCCTTCTGCAAAAGCTTTGAAAGTAACTATAATGGTCAAAACGTGGTTGAGTGAATCAGGTTCTAAAACTAAACATGATCCTTCATACCATAATGATAGGGATTAAAAAAGGTCATTTGCTTGATAGAAACAGTTTAAGCTAAAGCAATCTTGATACAGTCCGTTTTAGCTGTTTACTGCTTCTGCAACAGCTTTGAAAGTAACAATAATGGTCAAAACGTGGTTGAGTGAATCAGGTTTTAAAACTAAACATCATCCTTTATACCATAATGATAGGGATGAAAAAAGGTCATTTGCTTGATAGTAACAGTGAAAGTTAAAACCATTCTTCATACAGTCCGTTTTAGCTGTTTACTCCTTCTGCAAAAGCTTTGAAAGTAACAATAATGGTCAAAACGTGGTTGAGTGAATCAGGTTCTAAAACTAAACATCATCCTTCATACCATAATGATAGGGATGAAAAGGGTCATTTGCTTGATAGTAACAGTGAAAGTTAAAGCATTCTTCATACAGTCCGTTTTAGCTGTTTTCTCCTTCTGCAAAAGCTTTGAAAGTAACAATAATGGTCAAAACGTGGTTGAGTGATTCAGGTTCTAAAACTAATCCTAATCCATCATACCATGATGAAAATGGTGAAAAAGGTCATTTGCTTGATAGAAACAGTGTAAGCTAAAGGATTCTTTATACATTCCGTTTTAGCAGTTTTCTCCTTCTGCAAAAGCTTTGAAAGTAACTATAATGGTCAAAACGTGGTTGAGTGAATCAGGTTCTAAAACTAAACATGATCCTTCATACCATAATGATAGGGATTAAAAAAGGTCATTTGCTTGATAGAAACAGTTTAAGCTAAAGCAATCTTGATACAGTCCGTTTTAGCTGTTTACTGCTTCTGCAACAGCTTTGAAAGTAACAATAATGGTCAAAACGTGGTTGAGTGAATCAGGTTTTAAAACTAAACATCATCCTTTATACCATAATGATAGGGATGAAAAAAGGTCATTTGCTTGATAGTAACAGTGAAAGTTAAAACCATTCTTCATACAGTCCGTTTTAGCTGTTTACTCCTTCTGCAAAAGCTTTGAAAGTAACAATAATGGTCAAAACGTGGTTGAGTGAATCAGGTTCTAAAACTAAACATCATCCTTCATACCATAATGATAGGGATGAAAAAGGGTCATTTGCTTGATAGTAACAGTGAAAGTTAAAGCATTCTTCATACAGTCCGTTTTAGCTGTTTTCTCCTTCTGCAAAAGCTTTGAAAGTAACAATAATGGTCAAAACGTGGTTGAGTGAATCAGGTTCTAAAACTAATCCTAATCCATCATACCATGATGAAAATGGTGAAAAAGGTCATTTGCCTGATAGAAACAGTGTAAGCTAAAGGATTCTTTATACATTCCGTTTTAGCAGTTTTCTCCTTCTGCAAAAGCTTTGAAAGTAACTATAATGGTCAAAACGTGGTTGAGTGAATCAGGTTCTAAAACTAAACATGATCCTTCATACCATAATGATAGGGATTAAAAAAGGTCATTTGCTTGATAGAAACAGTTTAAGCTAAAGCAATCTTGATACAGTCCGTTTTAGCTGTTTACTGCTTCTGCAACAGCTTTGAAAGTAACAATAATGGTCAAAACGTTGTTGAGTGAATCAGGTTCTAAAACTAAACATCATCCTTCATACCTTAATGATAGGGATGAAAAAAGGTAATTTGCTTGATAGAAACAGTGTAAGCTAAAGCATTCTTCATACAGTTCGTTTTAGCTGTTTACTCCTTCTGCAAAAGCTTTGAAAGTAACAATAATGGTCAAAACGTGGTTGAGTGAATCAGGTTCTAAAACTAAACATCATCCTTCATACCATAATGATAGGGATGAAAAAGGGTCATTTGCTTGATAGTAACAGTGAAAGTTAAAGCATTCTTCATACAGTCCGTTTTAGCTGTTTTCTCCTTCTGCAAAAGCTTTGAAAGTAACAATAATGGTCAAAACGTGGTTGAGTGAATCAGGTTCTAAAACTAATCCTAATCCATCATACCATGATGAAAATGGTGAAAAAGGTCATTTGCTTGATAGAAACAGTGTAAGCTAAAGGATTCTTTATACAGTCCGTTTTAGCAGTTTTCTCCTTCTGCAAAAGCTTTGAAAGTAACTATAATGGTCAAAACGTGGTTGAGTGAATCAGGTTCTAAAACTAAACATGATCCTTCATACCATAATGATAGGGATTAAAAAAGGTCATTTGCTTGATAGAAACAGTTTAAGCTAAAGCAATCTTGATACAGTCCGTTTTAGCTGTTTACTGCTTCTGCAACAGCTTTGAAAGTAACAATAATGGTCAAAACGTGGTTGAGTGAATCAGGTTTTAAAACTAAACATCATCCTTTATACCATAATGATAGGGATGAAAAAAGGTCATTTGCTTGATAGTAACAGTGAAAGTTAAAACCATTCTTCATACAGTTCGTTTTAGCTGTTTACTCCTTCTGCAAAAGCTTTGAAAGTAACAATAATGGTCAAAACGTGGTTGAGTGAATCAGGTTCTAAAACTAAACATCATCCTTCATACCATAATGATAGGGATGAAAAAGGGTCATTTGCTTGATAGTAACAGTGAAAGTTAAAGCATTCTTCATACAGTCCGTTTTAGCTGTTTTCTCCTTCTGCAAAAGCTTTGAAAGTAACAATAATGGTCAAAACGTGGTTGAGTGAATCAGGTTCTAAAACGAATCCTAATCCATCATACCATGATGAAAATGGTGAAAAAGGTCATTTGCTTGATAGAAACAGTGTAAGCTAAAGGATTCTTTATACATTCCGTTTTAGCAGTTTTCTCCTTCTGCAAAAGCTTTGAAAGTAACTATAATGGTCAAAACGTGGTTGAGTGAATCAGGTTCTAAAACTAAACATGATCCTTCATACCATAATGATAGGGATTAAAAAAGGTCATTTGCTTGATAGAAACAGTTTAAGCTAAAGCAATCTTGATACAGTCCGTTTTAGCTGTTTACTGCTTCTGCAACAGCTTTGAAAGTAACAATAATGGTCAAAACGTTGTTGAGTGAATCAGGTTCTAAAACTAAACATCATCCTTCATACCTTAATGATAGGGATGAAAAAAGGTAATTTGCTTGATAGAAACAGTGTAAGCTAAAGCATTCTTCATACAGTTCGTTTTAGCTGTTTACTCCTTCTGCAAAAGCTTTGAAAGTAACAATAATGGTCAAAACGTGGTTGAGTGAATCAGGTTCTAAAACTAAACATCATCCTTCATACCATAATGATAGGGATGAAAAAGGGTCATTTGCTTGATAGTAACAGTGAAAGTTAAAGCATTCTTCATACAGTCCGTTTTAGCTGTTTTCTCCTTCTGCAAAAGCTTTGAAAGTAACAATAATGGTCAAAACGTGGTTGAGTGAATCAGGTTCTAAAACTAATCCTAATCCATCATACCATGATGAAAATGGTGAAAAAGGTCATTTGCTTGATAGAAACAGTGTAAGCTAAAGGATTCTTTATACAGTCCGTTTTAGCAGTTTTCTCCTTCTGCAAAAGCTTTGAAAGTAACTATAATGGTCAAAACGTGGTTGAGTGAATCAGGTTCTAAAACTAAACATGATCCTTCATACCATAATGATAGGGATTAAAAAAGGTCATTTGCTTGATAGAAACAGTTTAAGCTAAAGCAATCTTGATACAGTCCGTTTTAGCTGTTTACTGCTTCTGCAACAGCTTTGAAAGTAACAATAATGGTCAAAACGTGGTTGAGTGAATCAGGTTTTAAAACTAAACATCATCCTTTATACCATAATGATAGGGATGAAAAAAGGTCATTTGCTTGATAGTAACAGTGAAAGTTAAAACCATTCTTCATACAGTTCGTTTTAGCTGTTTACTCCTTCTGCAAAAGCTTTGAAAGTAACAATAATGGTCAAAACGTGGTTGAGTGAATCAGGTTCTAAAACTAAACATCATCCTTCATACCATAATGATAGGGATGAAAAAGGGTCATTTGCTTGATAGTAACAGTGAAAGTTAAAGCATTCTTCATACAGTCCGTTTTAGCTGTTTTCTCCTTCTGCAAAAGCTTTGAAAGTAACAATAATGGTCAAAACGTGGTTGAGTGAATCAGGTTCTAAAACTAATCCTAATCCATCATACCATGATGAAAATGGTGAAAAAGGTCATTTGCTTGATAGAAACAGTGTAAGCTAAAGGATTCTTTATACATTCCGTTTTAGCAGTTTTCTCCTTCTGCAAAAGCTTTGAAAGTAACTATAATGGTCAAAACGTGGTTGAGTGAATCAGGTTCTAAAACTAAACATGATCCTTCATACCATAATGATAGGGATTAAAAAAGGTCATTTGCTTGATAGAAACAGTTTAAGCTAAAGCAATCTTGATACAGTCCGTTTTAGCTGTTTACTGCTTCTGCAAAAGCTTTGAAAGTAACAATAATGGTCAAAACGTGGTTGAGTGAATCAGGTTCTAAAACTAAACATTATCCTTCATACCATAATGATAGGGATTAAAAAAGGTCATTTGCTTGATAGAAACAGTTTAAGCTAAAGCAATCTTGATACAGTCCGTTTTAGCTGTTTACTCCTTCTGCAAAAGCTTTGAAAGTAACAATAATGGTCAAAACGTGGTTGAGTGAATCAGGTTTTAAAACTAAACATCATCCTTTATACCATAATGATAGGGATGAAAAAAGGTCATTTGCTTGATAGTAACAGTGAAAGTTAAAACCATTCTTCATACAGTCCGTTTTAGCTGTTTACTCCTTCTGCAAAAGCTTTGAAAGTAACAATAATGGTCAAAACGTGGTTGAGTGAATCAGGTTCTAAAACTAAACATTATCCTTCATACCATAATGATAGGGATTAAAAAAGGTCATTTGCTTGATAGAAACAGTTTAAGCTAAAGCAATCTTGATACAGTCCGTTTTAGCTGTTTAC